>NW_028246996.1:0-68552 GCF_964263255.1 Lissotriton vulgaris | reverse complement strand
GGTTCAATGTATGTTAAGGAGCTGATACTTATTTTAATCACAGTGTAGTGTAGTTCCTATTTTCCCAATAGGCCCTGCGCATTGGAATAACATAAACAGTAGTATCGACGTAGAAGTGCGGATCTTCCAGGCCTCCACTGACTATGTTAAACTTAATTGGGGTTGTTACCAACTAGCTCAGAGGTCACTGGAAACTTTCTTGACTGAATAGGAAGTGATCAGCTTCCCTGGCACAGCCAAGAAGGGATTCAGTTTTCCAACAACTGTGCAACATGACAACTTTGCTCCTCAGATCAAGAGTCAATCTCTAGGGTCGTGTGAAACAATAGACAGTTATTTTACTCAGTCAGTGGTTGTGCAGTTTACTTTCACAATATGTAGAGAATAGAGAGACGGGCGTTTGTCAATAAAGGGTAACATTTATTGAACAGTCTTTCTTCTCGTACAAGAGAAATGAATTGCCACAATTGCAAGACTTGTTATTATAAAAAGTACGTACAGTAAGATAAGTATTGCGAAATAATACTGTAAAAGCATTGATATGGTTTCTTAGCCATACAATGATTTAAAATGAATAAAACATATATACATTCATATATACATTAGGCTAAAATACTCAACTGATGCTTCTAACTACGCCTACCCCAGTGTACCTGACCTAAGCCTAATACTTGGGAGGGGAGTAAGTAAGTAGCTTTAGTTTAAGTTGGTTTTGCCAAGGTTTGCTTCAAGAATTCTCTCTAAGGGTTTAGTCAACACCATACCTCTGGAATAGAATGATGGAGGTCTGGTATCTCCTTCAGGGGGTCGATATCCCAGTCACCCGCAAGGGTAGACTAGAAACGCCGGAGCTGGATTTCTCTGCAGGAGAAAGCCAGAGTCTCTTCTCAGCGCGTCGAGGAGGAGGAGGAGGAGGGGCAGCGTCCGCGGGCAGCTTGTATCTGCTGGGCTCTTGCAGGGGACGGCTGTTCAGCTCCTAAGTTCACCACACCATCGTTCGCTAGTTAGCAGCGATTGCAGTAGCGATAGCAGCTATGGTATCATCAGCATGACAGCTTCTTCAGCAGCAGCGAGACAGCTGGCAGCTTCAGCAACACAACAGCAAACAGCAGCGTTTGCTTAAGGCAACGTTGGTAATATTTATACCTGAAAGGTGCCTTGTTTGACGTACGTTTTTGGACATAAGACGTCAATAAAGATGTCACTAGGAAGTGATCGTCTATCAGTGCTCATTAGAGTTCTATTACTAATCAAAACACAGCAAGCGGGGATTTCCAGGTTTGCTGAGTTTTTATCTTGTTGAAGAACTCGGAGTGTTAATCTAGGAATCTCAGATAGTAACTTCTGCTATGTCATTGCACTAATTAGTTGCAAAGGAAGTGGCAGAGAAAGCTATTCTGAAATGTGGCTCTGTTCGTGTGAGGCCAGAGACGAGTTTCTGAATATTGCACTTGAACTGTTATGCCAATATAGGGAATAAATGGATTTATAGCCGAATAGGGGCATAAGGTCACAGTATCGATCAGGGTCCTAGATTAGAACGCAACACCCACTCCACAAATTCATGTCCATCAAATTACTACAACTAGAGCAATAAGATGCATGTGTAACATTGCCCACCCCAAAATACATATATGCATTTGAAATAGGCGTATTTGTAATACGTGAAAATTTAGGTACTGTACGTTTTTGAAGCATAGAAATCATTCAAAAATTATAGCATATGAAATCAATGAACGATTATGCAAAAAGAGTTACACATGAAATATCTCTGAAACAGAAGAAGGGCGAGATAATTTCATCACATATAAATGCATTGCAGTAAAATGTGCTAGAGGCTGGTGTAAAGTTATTATGTCTCTAGATGTATTTAGAAATAGAAGTTGAAGCTTCTGTTCTCTAAGAATAGTTTTTACTTTAAGCAAAGAATTTTTCGTGCCAGAAAAAGGTGAATATTAAAAAGTGTTCAATTCAAAAGAATTATTGCTTGAACGGGGAAAATAGAGTTCCAACGCATTTAGCAGTTTTTGTTGTTCAAAACTGAAGGCCGAATTCAGAGTTCATGGGAACGCTGTGTGTCGGAATGCTTCTCTAAAGTTATTGTTTCTGTTCGGGTGAGAACATCATATCAGACAGGCTCTCAAAGAATTGGTCTACAAAATCAGGTGACAGTTCGACCAAATTCGGCGCCCAAACGTTTGGTCGGGATCAGCAATGCTCACAGAAGGTCGTACCTGGGTGATGTTGCTTTTGTCACTCGCTCCACTGTTACCACCTAGTCGTAGCACAGGAGTCTCAACGAATGCCGTCATCAGGAATGGTAGCCGCTGGGGACAACACAATGCGTGAGCCGTTATCGGACTTAGCAAAGTATCGATATCCATTGGTACTGCTGATGGAAGTGAAAGACAGATGTCCAACACGCACTCATCTCCGCATAGCATACATCGTAGTACAGGTAAGATGCAATTTTGCCATATCGGTCTGAATGAAAGGAACCAGGTCATGTTTAGATCTCTCAGCCTGGGCAATCCAAGGACTCTAGTTATTCTGTCCCGGTAGCGGATTGCTAGGATTGTCTCTTCCATTCCCATAGGAGTCATGTCTGAGCTGTGGCTTGCCATAACGTAGCAGGAGGGTCAAAAATAAAATCCCTGCTACAAGTCCCAAAAATAGGGGTATGCCGCCAAAAACAGAGTGGACAAAATTTGGAACGATTCCCAAAATTGCTTGAAATGGTGTTAGCAGTCCCGTAAAAATCGTCTTAAATATGCCTGGGATGCCTGTGGCACTAGACATGTTAAGGAGTTGGCTCAACATTTCTACGAAATGCATGGGGCAATTTGTTGATAAAAGGTCATGAACCTCCGTAGCTGTCCTTGCAACTAGGAGATCATACGTCTCTTTTGATGACGTGATGGGCACTGTTGTCTGCAAAAGCACAGACTTCATTTTGCTTAAAGTATCAATTCGTATAGAATAGAGATTCAGACGAGGCCAGATGGGAGTCTCTATGTCTCCAGGCCCGCTCGGGAACAATACTTGCATACAGCATTTGACCATGGAAGTTACGCTTACGAGATAACTTTTCCCTTGCACAAGGCCACAACATCTGTGATCCGTTCTTAGAATGTAACTCCCATTCGCAAGTTGCAATAAGAAGGGCTCTATCTGCGTTGCAGGTGTGACAAGCTGGTGGCATGAAAGGTTGTTAGAATTACCTTCACAGGCTCCGTGTAAATTAATACCCTGACACAAAAGTATACCGCTTAGTGAACGTTTACAGTTTTCACCACTAAGAAATACATTTTTGTCGCTGTCACTATAGCATGAATGTGTGTATGGTAATTTCCATGCTGATTTAACATAACCTTTACCCAATCGTTCATACTGGCCAGTAGGTATGTATTCAAGGCATTTTTTAAATCGGAAAGTTGTTATCGGAATAGTGATAATTCCGTGTATTATCCATTCAATGACAGGACTTTCTGACATTGTCAATGGTAATCTCTCAAGTTTTTCGATGCTCAGGATTGTATAGTCTGCTCCTTTCTGTGCCAAGCTGAGTTGTTTATCAGTAAGGTTAAAAATGGAAAATAATGACGTTGTGTTGATTAAACGCCAAGGCACATAGCCTGAACGAAGATTTTGCAGCGTCCAGCCTAATTGTACAATAGAACGTAATTGAGATTGGCCATGCTGTAACATTAGCAAGTCTCTGTCTATTATGTCAAAGGCAGAAGATACAATATTGTCCAACGAATATATTCTGGAGGACAGAGTCAGTAACCCATTGTCCACTACAGAAAGTGATTTTTCCAAATGAATACGATCAATTTCTCGTATTTTTTCAGCTGTTTCAATTTGTGTGACTTTCCAAGCCTCGTTGTACGCAGCATAGATATTAGTCGCTATGAAACGCTTTTGACGCTGTTTGCGTGGTCCAAGAATGAAATCGCGCAAATCAGCACCATCTTTTAGTAAAGATAAGTGTTGCTTAATTTCAGCCAGTGTGGATGATCCTAGCCATTTGAGGCAGAGTTTCCCTACACTGTATGTTGTTACTATCCCTGGATGTTGTCTCTGGGAGTATCTAGGGTCTTGTCTGGTCATTTTTAACCCCTGTGTTTTGTTCAGGAATCTATCTTGACAGTTGTTGGTGTCAGTAGGCCAGATTAACCACTTTTTCCAATCAGGATGTGTTCTGTTAAAATGTAAAATTTTAGTTACGTCTATCTCAATATCTGTTGTTGCATTTTCAGGTATTGGCTTCGGAATAGACGGTTTGTTAAGGTCTTTGATCTTAGCTAGGCCAAGACAGGATGTTTGGTGAATTGTGTCATTTAAAAACATCATTTGTTCTGGTATCATGCAGGTTCTGAATAGTGCTTCAAGGCCTTGTACCTGCCAATCTTTCGTACCCCAAATGGTTTTTGTTTCAATGTTATTTTTCCAATAATCAAAACCAAATGTCATCATTTTTTCATAAAATGCTTCTGAATTTATCAATTTAGTGTTTGTCAGCATTGTTTTCATTCCTGTTTTATCTAACAGTTTGTAATAAAACGTTTCTGCATCACTGGTGTTAAACCCTGAGAAGTACTTGAATTTCTCAAAGAATGTTTTAGAACTGCTTTTAGGTGGTGTAGCACAATGTTCCCATTGATTATACTTAAAAACATTTCTAGGCTGTGCAGATTTATGCAAATAATGATCGCCATAATGTGTAAAACAGAATAACTGTTCATAACTAGACGAACCTTGTAAATAGTCATGTTCTGTGAATCTAGCTGACATTACTAAATCAGACAACATGTCATTAATACTATCAAAGTCCCAATCATCAGAGAATGTACTAGGTTTTACAAAGTCACTCAAGGAAACCTTCAGTTGATGAGGATACTTCAGGATCTCGACTGGACCATAGATCTCATAGTCAGTTTTCTCCCATACTACCCCACCGGGTGTTGGAATGGCTGTGACATTTACTGTTGACAGTTCTCTTTTCTTCACGTGGGATGATCTGTGTGGTTTGAGGACTAGGTTGATGTTCTGACTTGCTGTGTCCATTCAATTGTAATAAACTTTCCTAAAATTAAAACTAAAATTAGGCATAGTAGGAGTATGAGTACCCCTGAAATAATCCAATGCTCAATCAACGGTGTATCCAGATATAATTTTTTGATTAGTTGAAGGAGTTCTGTTGTATTTTCTTTAAGAGTCATTTTTGTTTCTGGCATCACTTCGGGGTTACTTTGATCCTCGGAAAAGTTGTCGAAGTCGATGAAATAACCAGAGGCAGTTCTGTCAATTGTTGGGATTGTTCTTTCAATCTGTCTTTCGGTAGTACTTTCTGATGCCACATTATTGTAGACTGTTGTTTCTTGACGAACTGTTTCAATCTGTGTCTCAAGAGGCACGAGTTCCATGGCATTATTGCATAGTCCTTCTCTGTGCACTGCAGGCTGATCGAATGTGATTAGTCTTTCAGTTTGAACCTCTTGGATTGTTGCAAGTTTGGGTATTCTGTTGTTTCTCGGGAGTCCACTGGGCCTACTGTTGATTATAGGCCACATGCTTGTGGTTTTACCAGGTTGATTGATACAACTCTGTTCTCCTTTTTACCAGCAAGGGGCGATAGTACAACTGATCTTGTTCCGGTGACTGCCAAGACAGGTACTGCTTTTCTGTAAGAAGGCCCAAATTCCTTCTTCACCGCGATTTTTTCTCTGACTAGATCCCCAATCTTTGGAATCCAGACAGGCCTTGCTGGGGCTGTTGCTTGTGGTGCCTCGTCAGTGGTATCTGGCTGTTGCTTTAACTTTATGTTGCTTAAGGATTTTCTTGTTTCATTCAGTTCCTGTAAAACAGCCAAACGATCCTTGATGTCAAAGTCTGTTTTATTATCTTGTACCACTGATACCTGACTATCTAAGTCCTGAATTCTCATTCTAATTCCGAACAATAGTTCGTATGGGCTGAAACCTTTTAGAGATTTTCTTGGCAAATTGTTAAGACTGGTCTGGACACTTATTAAATGTTTGACCCACCCAGCGCCTGAACCTAATACCTTCGCTGTTATAGATCGCTTTATGTATCGGTTTTTTCTTTCTACCACACTATTCCCTTCGGGGTGCGACGGACAAGAATACCGCAACCCAATTCCCATGCTGGCCATGGCCTCCTTATAAGCTCGAGAGCTGAAAGCAGGACCCTGGTCAGAATGGAACGTGGTAATTGCGTATGTGCCGATAAAGACTCGCAGATCTTTTATAACCGTTCTGGCGTCAGCCGAGCACTGGGGCCACATCCATATGAACCTCGTACAGGAATCCACTGCTACCATGATATATCTATAGTTGCCGTCCCTTTGTAGGGGACCACAGTGGTCCAGGTAAACACATGCAAATGGTTTATCCGAGATGAGAAGGGGTGTCTGCGCTGGTCGTTTTACTGTTGATACTTTTATCCTTTGGCATATATCGCATTCTAATACGTACTTTTTAGTTTGTATTCTCAAGCCAGGCCACCAATATCTCTGTTTTAATAGTGATATTGTTGCGGAAACGCCAGCGTGTGCAGAAGCAAGCCCTTCGTGTGCCGCTTTGATTAGTCCTAACCTGTGTTCCATGTTTGGAATTACCCTAGCCCCCACTCCAGGGATTCGAGCAAAAGGAACATTATTCGTATCTGTTGAATATAAGTACTTTTCTGGAAAGCCTTTTGGGAGTGTTTTCTTATCATTCTTTACTGACGCACTGACAGCTTGAAGAATATCGCTGTCTATTTTTGTTTGTGACCGAGTTATCGCAGCTACGGAAGCCGTTTGCACAGCTGCCTTCGCGGCTTCATCAGCCAATGAATTCCCTGCAACGTGAACGCCATCACGTTGATGACTCAGAGTGTGTATCACGTGAGTCTTTTGTAGTTCTTTCTGTAAAAGAACTACCTGTTCCCAAAGCATTTTATGCTTTATTGTGCCACCTTTTGCATCTTTGAAACCATTTTCCACCCAATTCTGCAAGTATTCATTATAAGATTGTACGCAATAATAAGAATCGCACACTATTAGTGTGGGGAATTTGCGAACGGTATTTTCTAGCGCCATCTTAAATGCTACTAATTCAGCTCGTTGAGCTGAGCAATCTCCTAGAGATTGTGTTTTAGTGACCATTGGTCTAAATTTACCTTCGTGCCAGCGACCTTTAACAATCGCGCACGCAGCACTATAAGCCTGTTTGCCCCCAACTGCGGATTGTGCTGATCCGTCAGTATATATAATACTTCTGTATTCTTCTAGAGGCAGGATTTCAATTGGCAGAGGACATTCATATTCATATTGTAAAAATTCTTGTGTGTTTAAATTAGGATCAAATTCGTAAACTACGTCTGTTGCAGCAAGAGAATTAACCCACTGGATCCATCTCGGATGCAAAGCTTTAGCATTAGGAATGCTTGCTTTAGTTACCGCTTCTAAAGCCGGTATAGGTGTTACGATTACTATTCGTTTACCTTGTGCTAGGGGCCTTTCTTTTGCTACAGCAGTCTGAACCGCAGTTAGAATTTTCTCCGTTGAACTGAATTTTATTTCAGCCTTTGTGTACAAATGTGATTTGTAAGCTATTGGTACCCTTTCTCCCTCATTAGAGGTTAGGTACGTGAATCCGCATCTTCCTGGGATGACTCGGATTACAAGATCGCGTGTGTTGTCACGTGTATCTAATTTTGTTTTAGCTAACATGTCTGTTTGCAGTGATCTCAAAATTTCTGTGTGTTTTTGAGTCCAATTGATTTGTTTAAAATCAGGTTTAATTAGTTAGAGTACAAGTTTGCAAGAGATCGCGAGGAAAATCTCGCGCAAACTTACTTTCGCGCTCGTGAACGGGCGCCGGCCATCTTGTTTTTCATTCATTTCCTGTGTCTGGGCATGGTGTTTAATCCTCTTGCTATCTTTGCCATCCTTTGCTTGTTTTCAGTTTTTTTTAACGATTTTGCTTCTTATCTATCCCTCTCTTTCCCTAGCTGTATATTTTTGTCTTTTCTGCTATTTTTCTTTACTTTTAAACTACTTTTTTAAACTCTTTTCTTTTCTTCTTCCCTATCCTATTCCTTCTTAATTTTCTACTTCCTACCTTACCTGCCCAGACCATGGTGAAGCCAGGCGCCGTGAAGCTGCCCAGGCACTTGAGGGCGGCAGCGGCGGTGGGGAGGAGGAGTCCTGGACCCCGTGCCAGGACACCATGCGGTCGATTGAGGGGGGAGCAGGTGATGCGACGGGAGATCTTCAGCCCGGAGGAAGTGGGCGCGCTGGTCTACTTCGTCCAGCGCCGCCTGCCCAGGACCATCGCGGGAGGCGGCAGGATCGCGGCCGGCGGCTACAACATCCGGGAGCGCCGGAAGCGGTGGGAGAAGGTGTGCTGGGCCATATCCCACCTCTACGGGGTCCAGCGCACCTACAGCCAGGTCACCCATCGCTGGACGGACCTCCTGGACCGGGAGCGCGACCTGATGGACCAGCTCGGCTTGGAGATCCCCGGGCTTGGTGAGTAGTAGTAGCCATTTCATCACTCACTACTATGATGTTTTCTCCTGCTCTGTGTTGTTGTATTGCAAATATTTGTTTTTTACATGGAGCAAGCCAATTATGCTGCTGATGACGATTACATTGTAGTTAAATTATATTTCAAAATCTTCTGTGCATTTCAGGTGCACTGCTCTCCTTCTCAGTGGCGTTGCTACTATGCTTATTTGTTTTCTATTTTGTGGTCTCATTGGCCTGAGTAACTATTATGTATGAGTGTACTTTACAGAACTGCGTAATGCTAGACACTAGGGGGCAGATTACATTTACAAGCCCCTTGCGCCACGTTTACGTTGCCTTGCGTGACGCAACAGCGGCATAAACGTGCCGCATCCCTGCGAGTCATTTACAGCATGACGCATCTAGGGAGATGCGTCACGTTATAAAGCCATGGGCCTGCACCGCAATGGGTGCGTTCCTAGTACGCAGGGTGGGCGGTCCGGCGGCTGTGCGCCTCGCAAAATTGCCTGCGTGAAATCTACAAGATTTAACGCAGGCACTTCTGCGACGCTGCTACGTCAATTCAATTCCTTATGCCTGCTTGAAGCAGGCGTAAGGACTGACACAGCATGTTAAGTATTGGGTGGCCCTGAGCATTACTGGAGTTGCATTGCGTTGGCGACGTGACTCCAGCGATGCGCCGCTCTTACGTGACGAGATGCGTCACTCAAGTGCCTACCCTTGCGCCAGGGCACGCCGCATTGTAAATGAGGCGCATCTGCCGTGTCGCAAGGGTAGTTTTGCGTGACGCATTTGATCTGGCGCATCTCTGGAGATGCGCCAGAACGCGTAAGTAAGTATGCCCCTAAGGGGCAGAATTGCAATTACCGTCGCATCCCTGCAAAGTAGCAGGGATGCGCCATTAATTGTGCGGCCCGCTACCACCACCAAACATGGTGCGCCGTATTTGCAATGCGGCACACCATGGGCCCAAAACGTCACCGAAGCTTTACTGCTGGAGTTGCGTCGCAATGATGGCGCAGCTCCAGCAATGCTCTGGGGTACCCTATCTCCCCAATGCTGGGTCAAGCCGTACGTCTGCTTCAAGCAGGTGCAGGGTTTGTGTGACGCATCATTGTCCTAAAGGTGACTGATTGAAATTTTGTAGATTTCCCTCAGCCACTTTTAGGATGTGTTCCAGCGCAGGAATGCCCTCCCTTGCGCCGGAACGCCCCCTGATGGCGCAGGGCTTTATAACGGGATGCATCTCCCAAATGCGTCACGTTGTTATAATATTATACGCCGCACCATGGCGCCCTTTTTTGTTTAGCTGCTGCGTCACAAAAGTCACGCAAGAACGGAGCAAAAGAGCCGCAAGGGGCTTAAATCTGCCCCTTCCTTTGTACCCCTGACAATAAGAAAAATAGTGGCGGTGGATTGATAGTTTGACTATTTAAATGACTGGTAATGTAGCAGGCAACTGTTAGTGTTGTCACTGATCTGACTGAAATCACAATGGAGTTTGTCTGTCACTTTGTGTCTTGCCTGCGGACTGCTGCCTGCCAGTCCTAGGTGAACCTTTCAGTACTTTGTTTAGTGAGTTACGTGACTTTCGAAGTCACAGGTCCGCAAATAAATGAAAACTAACCCTAATCAATATAATTTCGCGGAAATATTTTGTTATTGTTCTTTTGAAATGTTTGATTTGGTTGACATTGACAAGCAACAATCATCCATGTTTTCTGTTCTTTCTTTCATGTTGTACGTCAGCTCCCCCCAGGGGCGAGGGGAGGACACAGGAGCAGCAGGCGGCGGATGCTGTCGAACAGGGCCAGGATCGGGCAGGCGAGGGCTCCTTTGCTGGCCCCAGTAAGTTTTCATTTTAGACTAGTACCTATTTTTCCTAGCGTTCCTCATTTGATTTTTTCAAAATCGTCTTTGATCTTCTTGTAGACTGTATCTAAATTCTTATCCTGCCTCTACTATGACTCCCTGTGGTATTACTAGATTATTCTTATTAGTCTGTCTGTGTAGCTAACTAAGATTGCACGGTTGGCGAAACTCCCATTCTAGTCAACAATAGCTCTATCAACTTAGTGCAGTCCTCTGGGATTGTCCATAATGTATTTTGAAGTGTTCTATCTGCTTTGAAAATTCCCAACTATAAAATGTGAATGACCACCAAGAAAGAATAAGATACTACCTTTTGGTTTGGATAGGAGAACAATCCATACCACTACAGTGGCGCGGACAATTCTTCTGCAGAAACAGAACTATGGACAATAAATAGTGCATTGCTTATCAATTATAATAGGCGCTGTTAGAGTTTCCACATACCTCTGTGATAACAGACTTTGAACCCCCAATGTCCTTACTGACTGACTACATAGTGTGGCACAGTCATTTACCTCCCGAATTCATCGATCATTGATCCCCAATGATGATTATTATCCAACGTAGCTGAAGAGTACGGAGTCAGAGTCAAGAAGTGTCAGAGGCACGGACTCATGCTTGCAAAAATTGCAAAACCTTTCGCTCAGTCACTCTAGTCACTCTGGACCAAAAAACACAGAGTCTCTCTAAGTTTAAAAGCTTTATTAAAAGTAAACACATTTATTAAAATGAAGTCATAATAAAAAAACGAAACGTTTAACTGAGAATGTAAAAGTGGTTAGTGCTGACGATTAATTGAAGACATTTCTTGTGGTCGAGCCGAGCTCTCACCTTGTTTCAGCTTGATCTTGTTGTTAGAAGTCCATCTTCTGTCTGTGTGGAAAAAAATGGTGTGTGTTAAAAAGCCAGCCTTCATCAGTTGTGCCAAAAAGTGCTGCATTACATTGTTTTCACATGTCTTCATTCCTTGACCAAATACTAGTGAGTGGTTTATTCTAACATTCTTAAATGTACTTTGTAGGTGGAACATCTGGTGGCGGGGCCAACGCGGAGGTGGTGGTGCTCGACACAGAGGCGGAGGGCAATTCCTCAGGGGAGGATGCGGCGGTTCCAGTGCCGGCTGTGAGAGTTCAGACGGTGGTGGTGGCAGGCAGAGGTAAGCTCTTATATATTCCTTACTTATTGAGATTGAAGACGTGGCTGGGAAGGAAAGAATATGAGATGCATGGCTGGGTGAATGATGAAGCAATGATTGGTGGAAGGACAACAGCCTGGGTGGGTGACACAGAAACTGTATGTGTCCATATACCTGGATCATGCTACTATCTGACTCTTAGATAGCATATGTGTATCTAGAGCAGGGGTACTCATAGTACGGCCCGCGGGCCGGTGGCTGCCCGGCAAGCCTTCCTTGGCGGTATGCATACCTTGCAGACAATCACTGCTCCCCCGGCCCCCACAGAGCAGAGTGGAGATGCAGGGCCACAAAGAGGTGAAATAGAACAAAGCCTCTGCTCTGTGGGGCCGGGCAAGCAGTGATTGTCAGGGTGGAGATGCAGGGGCGCTACAACAAACAAAGCCTCAATAATATGTTAATGGTCTTTTAAAGACCTGTTAAGTACTTTGGTGTGGCTGTCTGTGTGTGCGCGTTGAGGAAGCTGTCTCAGCCCGGGCTGAAGGCTGACACAGACAGACACACACACAGTGAGATGACAGAGGGGGAGGGAGAGGGAGGGCAGGAGGGAGAGAGAGATGGAGAGGGAGGGCAGGAGGGAGAGCATGAGTGAGAGAGATGTATGTAAATGCTGGGTCTGGTGGCTCAGTGGATGAAGGCATCTGCTGCAGGGACCTGTGTGCAACCTCATGGTCACAAGTTTTCGTTTTGCTTTAGCCCCGCCCCCTCTGACTCTGCCCCCACCAGTGCAGCCCTCGGCCACAAACTACACTGTAAATTTAGCCCCTGAGAGAAAGTTTGTGAGTACCCATGATCTAGAGAGAGTAGACGGTCAGTGGATGAACTAAGTGTAACTTTGAAGAGCATGTAACACTGCACCCGCACGTCCGTTCCAGTGTAGGAAAGGCAAGGAAAAGAAGTTTTAATTTTGTCCAAATACTACCATCAATAGTAGCAGTAGTTTGTATTGCAAGCACAGCATAGATCCGGTTATTACGGTGGCCACTCCCTACCTCTCTTAATAAGTTTAGTAGTACTCAGTCATTCATGTGTGGATGTATCACTGGTCACTCAATAAAAAGCAAAGCACCTAAAGTCATCCCATATATAAGCAAAAACATCCCATGTGAAGTGATAGATAATCAGATTATTTATCTTCTTCAATTTTCCATTTCTAGTACTCATTTCCACTGTAGGGTGAAAGTTAAATTAATTAAGCAGTAGCCCTTGAGTTGTAACAGAGTATTCTCAGTGCCACCCGTAATAGAAAAGTAAGAGCTTCACCACCTGCATGTACTGGACGAGTACAGTAACGCAACGCAAGTCTAGGTCACTCATCATGGCGTGCGTCTCTTTTTCTCAGGTGCAAGTTTACTGCGCTGGCATTATGCCGGCTTGCAGAAGATAACGTACCAATTTTCCTAAACAAGAGACAAGAAGAAGAATAAGACTGGTGTACTTTCATAGTCGACTCCAATGGAAGTCCATAGTGCTCGTAGAATTTGTTCCTTAAACTCCCACTAATGTTAGAGCAAGGATGAAGAAGTGTGAGGTTAGATAGATACTGGCCTCAATAGTTATGTAATGCGCTTGCAAGTTGCTAGTTGTACTGCAACACAAATTTCTGCTGAATGATTGAGTTAATCTTAAAGAGCATTGGTTACAGACTATGGGGTCGATTAGGATCGCGGACGGACTTGAGTCCGTCCGCGATCCCCGAGGAGGAGGGAACTCCCGCAGAGGCTGCGGAGTTCCCTCCATTGCAATTAGGATGTGACCGCCAGGGTGGCGGTCACATCCTCTATCTTTAACATTGCGGCGGGTGCAGCTTCAAGCTGCACCCGCCGCAAGGTTAAAAATGCACGCTTCGCATTTGCGTGCACAAAGCGGCAGGCACCGCGCGGTGCCTGCTGCTTTGTGCACGCAAATGCAGGGGGGTACCATAGGTACCCCCCATGTGCACCCCCCACCCCCCCTTCACCCAGGGGGCCCGCAACGGGCCCCCGAAGTGATTGTCCGTATGCTTTTCCACGGCGGAAAACCCGCCGCGGAAAAGCATTACTCTTACACCATCCTAATATGGCTGGCGTTGTCTGATAGACACCGCCAGCCATGTTAGTGCTTTTCCGCCGCGGTCGGAAGCCGACCGCGGCGGAAAAGCTGCGGACGGAATCCAAGACCCACCAGCCATCCTAATTTGGCGGTGGGTCTTGTGAGGCTCCGCAGAGGATTCTCCGCATCCTCCGGGCCGGCGGTGGCTTCCGCTGGCCCGGAGGATGCGGAGAATCCTCCATCCTAATCGGCCCCTTAGTCTTTCTTTCTTCATATAGATTCTCCTTCCAAACGAACAAGGAGGAAGGAGCTGGCTAGAGCGGCCCGGCAACGGAGGATCGATGCCACTGTGGCCGAATATCGGCGGCTGGTGGCCCTGGAGGACGAAGAAAGTGTGCAGTCGACCACAACAACAACGTCGTCTGCATCGGCCTCCGTGCCCCCACGGGCTGCCACCCAGCACAGTGGTCCACCCAGACTGAGCCGGGCTGCCAAAGCCAAACGCCACCGCCGAGTAGCAAGGACAACAGCTTCCTCTCACAGCCGTTGCACCTGCAAGGCAGTGAAGGCACGCCTGCGCCGCAGTACCCTGATGGTGTCCCGCCTCCAGCAGGAGCTCCACCACTTTTCAAACGTGTTGGAGGGGCTCCGCGTAGAGCACGCCTTGCTCCGCCAGGAGCATGATGCCCTGGCCCAAAAAGTAGACAGCATCCACCCATGGTGTCCCTTGCCCCTTTTTTAGAGACTTTTGGGGGGTGGGAATTGGGAGTTGGGTTTTTGGGGACTTTTGAAGGACAATCGTTGGGGTTAGGGAGGGTCTTGCAGGAGATTATTTTGTTAGGGATATAAATATACTTTTTCAAACTTTATCTGAGCATACCCGTTTCTTACTGCTTGCCTGGTGGGTGGGGGTTTAACAGTGACTTTGTTTTCCTGAAAGTTTAGTTCCATTTTCTTCCTTTAAGTGTAAATGCCCAAATGTTTTCAACACTAAGTGCCTCTCACAGAGTAAGTGAAGTGAATCCAAGAGTCCTAGGACTTTAGTAGTACTACAGTCAGTCTCTCGTCTCTCCTACTAATACTCCATTATACCCCCAAACCACCAAACGCTTATCTTACCTGTAATTTGTGTTTGAAAGTAGGGCTAGACCCAGGGCTGGCTCCACGGGAAACAGCGAATAAGGTTGGCAATCTTGGTCGGATAAAATTTCCTCATAGCGGTGGTACTAGTGGTGGGACACAGTGGCAGTTGCATGCCTATGAAAAAAAAGAAAATTAAATCTGGTTTGTCCTCCTGAGCAATTCAACGGTACAATAGAGAATATAGCAGGTGACAGAAGTACACTAGAACAGTGCCACATTGTAGCCTAACAAATGGTAAAGTATAACTACTAATTCGGTTGAAGTTCTTTGACATTAGCCATGGGTCTTTGTCAAGCAGAGTAAGAATATATCCTCGGATTTCTTCACCAGCCTGTTGCTATCACCTTATCCTCCCCAGCAAGTGTGTGGATTTGTTGCTGTAATTTAGTCACACATCAATCAAAACCACACAGCCCGGGGGAAGAGGGTTAGGGTTTGAAAAATGGATGGGTACGGGGGTTTTTGGGAAAGGTTTTGGGAGACAAGAAAAAATAGCACAGCATGGACAAACAATTGTGAACATAAACAATTCTTTGGGTACAAACCTATCCATCAATCTTTGAAAGTGCATGCACTACTGCATGCATGTCAGTGAAAAGTAAGTAGTACTTTCGACAACTGTGGAAGAAAGAATGCGACAGTACAGGGCGTGTGTGGAATTATTGATAACTATATTCAACATAAGGTCTCTGTAGCCAGATACCTGAGAGCCTTGTTGGTCACTATAAATCCATTCACAACAACACTCAATGGGGTTGGTCTGGAAGGTATAGTAGATAGAAAAGGAGAAATTGCTTTTTTTTTAGGTGTCCCCTCACTCACCAGGGTTGCCCCTTGGTGACATGCTTCATCATTGGGGCCATCCCAGTCCTCTACGGGCTGGGGCGTGCTGCGACTTGCGAATTACGTAGGAGCACTTACAAATGACTATGTGTGGTGCAGATGTGATAGTGGAGTGGACTAAGTGATGTGTTAAGGGATCAATTTAGAAGCAGAGAGAGATCCAAGAAATGCAGTCACAGTCAGAGAAAAAGGCAAGGGATACTGTATCTATGTTGTTGTAGTTGTCCTGTTGGAAGTGGTAAGTAAGTTGCCTGCAGAAACAAAATCCTCTTATTAGCCGCACTCCTCCATTGCAGCCGACGCTTCGTCCATCGATGTTGGTCACCAGAAGACACCCTGTAAAAAAAGCACAGCATAGACAAACAATTGAACATAAACAATTCTTTGGGTACAAACCTATCCATCAATCTTTGAAAGTGCATGCACTACTGCATGCATGTCAGTGAAAAGTAAGTAGTACTTTCGACAACTGTGGAAGAAAGAATGCGACAGTACAGGGCGTGTGTGGAATTATTGATAACTATATTCAACATAAGGTCTCTGTAGCCAGATACCTGAGAGCCTTGCTGGTCACTATAAATCCATTCACAACAACACTCAATGGGGTTGGTCTGGAAGGTATAGTAGATAGAAAAGGAGAAATTGCTTTTTTTCTAGGTGTCCCCTCACTCACCAGGGTTGCCCCTTGGTGACATGCTTCATCATTGGGGCCATCCCAGTCCTCTACGGGCTGGGGCGTGCTGCGACTTGCGAATTACGTAGGAGCACTTACAAATGACTATGTGTGGTGCAGATGTGATAGTGGAGTGGACTAAGAGATGTGTTAAGGGATCAATTTAGAAGCAGAGAGAGATCCAAGAAATGCAGTCACAGTCAGAGAAAAAGGCAAGGGATACTGTATCTATGTTGTTGTAGTTGTCCTGTTGGAAGTGGTAAGTAAGTTGCCTGCAGAAAAAAAATCCTCTTATTAGCGGCACTCCTCCATTGCAGCCGACGCTTCGTCCATCGATGTTGGTCACCAGAAGACACCCTGTAAAAAAAGCACAGCATAGACAAACAATTGAACATAAACAATTCTTTGGGTACAAACCTATCCATCAATCTTTGAAAGTGCATGCACTACTGCATGCATGTCAGTGAAAAGTAAGTAGTACTTTCGACAACTGTGGAAGAAAGAATGCGACAGTACAGGGCGTGTGTGGAATTATTGATAACTATATTCAACATAAGGTCTCTGTAGCCAGATACCTGAGAGCCTTGCTGGTCACTATAAATCCATTCACAACAACACTCAATGGGGTTGGTCTGGAAGGTATAGTAGATAGAAAGGAGAAATTGCTTTTTTTCTAGGTGTCCCCTCACTCACCAGGGTTGCCCCTTGGTGTCATGCTTCATCATTGGGGCCATCCCAGTCCTCTATGGGCTGGGGCGTGCTGCGACTTGCGAATTACGTAGGAGCACTTACAAATGACTATGTGTGGTGCAGATGTGATAGTGGAGTGGACTAAGTGATGTGTTAAGGGATCAATTTAGAAGCAGAGAGAGATCCAAGAAATGCAGTCACAGTCAGAGAAAAAGGCAAGGGATACTGTATCTATGTTGTTGTAGTTGTCCTGTTGGAAGTGGTAAGTAAGTTGCCTGCAGAAACAAAATCCTCTTATTAGCGGCACTCCTCCATTGCAGCTGACGCTTCGTCCATCGATGTTGGTCACCAGAAGACACCCTGTAAAAAAAGCACAGCATAGACAAACAATTGAACATAAACAATTCTTTGGGTACAAACCTATCCATCAATCTTTGAAAGTGCATGCACTACTGCATGCATGTCAGTGAAAAGTAAGTAGTACTTTCGACAACTGTGGAAGAAAGAATGCGACAGTACAGGGCGTGTGTGGAATTATTGATAACTATATTCAACATAAGGTCTCTGTAGCCAGATACCTGAGAGCCTTGCTGGTCACTATAAATCCATTCACAACAACACTCAATGGGGTTGGTCTGGAAGGTATAGTAGATAGAAAAGGAGAAATTGCTTTTTTTCTAGGTGTCCCCTCACTCACCAGGGTTGCCCCTTGGTGACATGCTTCATCATTGGGGCCATCCCAGTCCTCTACGGGCTGGGGCGTGCTGCGACTTGCGAATTACGTAGGAGCACTTACAAATGACTATGTGTGGTGCAGATGTGATAGTGGAGTGGACTAAGTGATGTGTTAAGGGATCAATTTAGAAGCAGAGAGAGATCCAAGAAATGCAGTCACAGTCAGAGAAAAAGGCAAGGGATACTGTATCTATGTTGTTGTAGTTGTCCTGTTGGAAGTGGTAAGTAAGTTGCCTGCAGAAAAAAAATCCTCTTATTAGCGGCACTCCTCCATTGCAGCCGACGCTTCGTCCATCGATGTTGGTCACCAGAAGACACCCTGTCCACTGCCTGCCTGATGCTGAATTGTGGCTCGCTAATGTGAAGCCTGACTCCATCCTTTTTTCCCCATTGCAGAGACTGAAACCCGGCCTGTAATTATTCAACGAAAAACAGGAAGTGATATAATATTACCACACCACTGATAAATAAATATAAGGTATGTAGGCTGTGGAGTGCAAAAAGTCACACTTTGATTTTCCTAGTAGACAGTACAATATTTTCGAAAGTGCGTACTCTGTCTGAGTCACCTTTTGAAGGATAAATAAGTAGGGGCAAATTAATGTAGCGGATCTTTCCCCTCAAGCTAGGTGTACTGTAAACTGTGTTTTAGAACAAAATTAGATCTTCCTAGCAGTGCTCCCACCCAGACCCTTACTAAAGCCAGTCGCAAAAATGTAGAAGACCCCCAATCAAATCTCAAAAAACGAGGCCTAGCAGAAAACTGGTGACAAAACTTACTTTGAAAGTAAAAGTAGGCCGAAGTACCCCCTTACTAATTACCCCTTACCCACCGTGGATTGCATTCAAACCACTTGCAAGCAACCAAGCAAAAGTATCCATAGCCAGCATCGCTCCAAGACTCGAAATCCCCCCCACTCAAACACATGCAATAGAAATACTGCTAACCCTAACGAACCCTAAGTTAAGAATAGTGGCAAAGGCTTTCTTTAACTATGCCAAATCCCCCCTTTCCCACTATGGATTTTCTTCAAATGACTTGCAACCAAAATTACACATTCTCACGAGTGCTCTAAGACCCCAGAACTCAGTTGCAAAAATCTAGAACACCCCGAAACACATGCAATCCTGCTGCTAGGGCTAACCCTAACGAACCCTAAGATACAAAAAGTGCCAAAAGGCTTTTCCGCGAGGATTTTGTCCCAACCACTTCTACCCGGTATTAGACCTTCCCAGGAATGCCACAAGACCCGCCAACCCACCCGCCAAGAAGCATAACACCCCCAAACAGGCCAAAAGCAAAATCTCATACTTGCAATATTTCTCGGCCTTCGGTCCAAACGCGCTGCGTAGCTAGGCCATAAGTCGGGGTTGCCACCACGGATTTCCTGAAAAGCAAATGCAATCAAGATTAGAGTGTCCCAGCAGTGCTCCCAGACCACGAAACTCACCCACAAACAGACGGAACCCCCCCTAAAAGCACCTCAAAGGCAAGCAAGTCATCAAAAACACAAAAAAATTCCGCCTGGGATTTGGTCCAAACCACTTTTATCCGGTATTAGAGCTTCCCAGCAATGGCCCCAGAGCCGTCAACCCAGGAGAAAACGAGTAGAAGACCCCCAAACAGCCAAAGAGCAAAAGTACAAAAATGGGGACTTTGTCAGTTTCTCCCAAATTTCCCAAATCACTCCGCGCGCGCTCTGCAGCTAGGCCCTAACTCCCCTCTGCCACCATGGATTTGCTTCAAACCTCTTGCAAAGTAAAGTATATATAGCCAGCAGTGCGCCCAGACCCCGAAACCCACCCACAAACACCAGGAAGCCCCCCAAACAGGCCCCCGAAAACGCTACATTGAGCAAAATGTCAGAAATAGCCAAAAAAAAATCGGCCTGGATTTTGTCCCAACCACTTCTACCCGGTATTAGACCTTCCCAGGAATGCCACAAGACCCGCCAACCCACCCGCCAAGAAGCATAACACCCCCAAACAGGCCAAAAGCAAAATCTCATACTTGCAATATTTCTCGGCCTTCGGTCCAAACGCGCTGCGTAGCTAGGCCATAAGTCGGGGTTGCCACCACAGATTTCCTGAAAAGCAAATGCAATCAAGATTAGAGTGTCCCAGCAGTGCTCCCAGACCACGAAACTCACCCACAAACAGACTGAACCCCCCCTAAAAGCACCTCAAAGGCAAGCAAGTCATCAAAAACACAAAAAAATTTCCGCTTGGGATTTGGTCCAAACCACTTTTATCCGGTATTAGAGCTTCCCAGCAATGGCCCCAGAGCCGTCAACCCAGGAGAAAATGAGTAGAAGACCCCCAAACAGCCAAAGAGCAAAAGTACAAAAATGGGGACTTTGTCAGTTTTTCCAAAATTTCCCAAATCACTCCGCGCGCGCTCTGCAGCTAGGCCCTAACTCCCCTCTGCCACCATGGATTTGCTTCAAACCTCTTGCAAAGTAAAGTATATATAGCCAGCAGTGCGCCCAGACCCCGAAACCCACCCACAAACACCAGGAAGCCCCCCAAACAGGCCCCCGAAAACGCTACATTGAGCCAAATGTCAGAAATAGCCAAAAAAAAATCGGCCTGGATTTTGTCCCAACCACTTCTACCCGGTATTAGACCTTCCCAGGAATGCCACAAGACCCGCCAACCCACCCGCCAAGAAGCATAACACCCCCAAACAGGCCAAAAGCAAAATCTCATACTTGCAATATTTCTCGGCCTTCGGTCCAAACGCGCTGCGTAGCTAGGCCATAAGTCGGGGTTGCCACCACGGATTTCCTGAAAAGCAAATGCAATCAAGATTAGAGTGTCCCAGCAGTGCTCCCAGACCACGAAACTCACCCACAAACAGACGGAACCCCCCCTAAAAGCACCTCAAAGGCAAGCAAGTCATCAAAAACACAAAAAAAATTCCGCCTGGGATTTGGTCCAAACCACTTTTATCCGGTATTAGAGCTTCCCAGCAATGGCCCCAGAGCCGTCAACCCAGGAGAAAACGAGTAGAAGACCCCCAAACAGCCAAAGAGCAAAAGTACAAAAATGGGGACTTTGTCAGTTTTTCCCAAATTTCCCAAATCACTCTGCGCGCGCTCTGCAGCTAGGCCCTAAATCCCCTCTGCCACCATGGATTTGCTTCAAACCTCTTGCAAAGTAAAGTATATATAGCCAGCAGTGTGCCCAGACCCCGAAACCCACCCACAAACACCAGGAAGCCCCCCAAACAGGCCCCCGAAAACGCTACATTGAGCAAAATGTCAGAAATAGCCAAAAAAAAATCGGCCTGGATTTTGTCCCAACCACTTCTACCCGGTATTAGACCTTCCCAGGAATGCCACAAGACCCGCCAACCCACCCGCCAAGAAGCATAACACCCCCAAACAGGCCAAAAGCAAAATCTCATACTTGCAATATTTCTAGGCCTTCGGTCCAAACGCGCTGCGTAGCTAGGCCATAAGTCGGGGTTGCCACCACGGATTTCCTGAAAAGCAAATGCAATCAAGATTAGAGTGTCCCAGCAGTGCTCCCAGACCACGAAACTCACCCACAAACAGACTGAACCCCCCCCTAAAAGCACCTCAAAGGCAAGCAAGTCATCGAAAACACAAAAAAGTTTCCGCCTGGGATTTGGTCCAAACCACTTTTATCCGGTATTAGAGCTTCCCAGCAATGGCCCCAGAGCCGTCAACCCAGGAGAAAACGAGTAGAAGACCCCCAAACAGCCAAAGAGCAAAAGTACAAAAATTGGGACTTTGTCAGTTTTTCCCAAATTTCCCAAATCACTCCGCGCGCGCTCTGCAGCTAGGCCCTAACTCCCCTCTGCCACCATGGATTTGCTTCAAACCTCTTGCAAAGTAAAGTATATATAGCCAGCAGTGCGCCCAGACCCCGAAACCCACCCACAAACACCAGGAAGCCCCCCAAACAGGCCCCCGAAAACGCTACATTGAGCAAAATGTCAGAAATAGCCAAAAAAAAATCGGCCTGGATTTTGTCCCAACCACTTCTACCCGGTATTAGACCTTCCCAGGAATGCCACAAGACCCGCCAACCCACCCGCCAAGAAGCATAACACCCCCAAACAGGCCAAAAGCAAAATCTCATACTTGCAATATTTCTCGGCCTTCGGTCCAAACGCGCTGCGTAGCTAGGCCATAAGTCGGGGTTGCCACCACGGATTTCCTGAAAAGCAAATGCAATCAAGATTAGAGTGTCCCAGCAGTGCTCCCAGACCACGAAACTCACCCACAAACAGACGGAACCCCCCCTAAAAGCACCTCAAAGGCAAGCAAGTCATCAAAAACACAAAAAAAATTCCGCCTGGGATTTGGTCCAAACCACTTTTATCCGGTATTAGAGCTTCCCAGCAATGGCCCCAGAGCCGTCAACCCAGGAGAAAACGAGTAGAAGACCCCCAAACAGCCAAAGAGCAAAAGTACAAAAATGGGGACTTTGTCAGTTTTTCCCAAATTTCCCAAATCACTCCGCGCGCGCTCTGCTGCTAGGCCCTAACTCCCCTCTGCCACCATGGATTTGCTTCAAACCTCTTGCAAAGTAAAGTATATATAGCCAGCAGTGCGCCCAGACCCCGAAACCCACCCACAAACACCAGGAAGCCCCCCAAACAGGCCCCCGAAAATGCTACATTGAGCAAAATGTCAGAAATAGCCCAAAAAAAATCGGCCTGGATTTTGTCCCAACCACTTCTACCCGGTATTAGACCTTCCCAGGAATGCCACAAGACCCGCCAACCCACCCGCCAAGAAGCATAACACCCCCAAACAGGCCAAAAGCAAAATCTCATACTTGCAATATTTCTCGGCCTTCGGTCCAAACGTGCTGCGTAGCTAGGCCATAAGTCGGGGTTGCCACCACGGATTTCCTGAAAAGCAAATGCAATCAAGATTAGAGTGTCCCAGCAGTGCTCCCAGACCACGAAACTCACCCACAAACAGACGGAACCCCCCCTAAAAGCACCTCAAAGGCAAGCAAGTCATCAAAAACACAAAAAAAATTCTGCCTGGGATTTGGTCCAAACCACTTTTATCCGGTAGAAAGAGCTTCCCAGCAATGGCCCCAGAGCCATCAACCCAGGAGAAAACGAGTAGAAGACCCCCAAACAGCCAAAGAGCAAAAGTACAAAAATGGGGACTTTGTCAGTTTTTCCCAAATTTCCCAAATCACTCTGCGCGCGCTCTGCAGCTAGGCCCTAACTCCCCTCTGCCACCATGGATTTGCTTCAAACCTCTTGCAAAGTAAAGTATATATAGCCAGCAGTGCGCCCAGACCCCGAAACCCACCCACAAACACCAGGAAGCCCCCCAAACAGGCCCCCGAAAACGCTACATTGAGCAAAATGTCAGAAATAGCCAAAAAAAAATCGGCCTGGATTTTGTCCCAACCACTTCTACCCGGTATTAGACCTTCCCAGGAATGCCACAAGACCCGCCAACCCACCCGCCAAGAAGCATAACACCCCCAAACAGGCCAAAAGCAAAATCTCATACTTGCAATATTTCTCGGCCTTCGGTCCAAACGCGCTGCGTAGCTAGGCCATAAGTCGGGGTTGCCACCACGGATTTCCTGAAAAGCAAATGCAATCAAGATTAGAGTGTCCCAGCAGTGCTCCCAGACCACGAAACTCACCCACAAACAGACGGAACCCCCCCCTAAAAGCACCTCAAAGGCAAGCAAGTCATCAAAAACACAAAAAATTTTCCCTCTGGGATTTGGTCCAAACCACTTTTATCCGGTATTAGAGCTTCCCAGCAATGGCCCCAGAGCCGTCAACCCAGGAGAAAACGAGTAGAAGACCCCCAAACAGCCAAAGAGCAAAAGTACAAAAATGGGGACTTGGTCAGTTTTTCCCAAATTTCCCAAATCACTCTGCGCGCGCTCTGCAGCTAGGCCCTAACTCCCCTCTGCCACCATGGATTTGCTTCAAACCTCTTGCAAAGTAAAGTATATATAGCCAGCAGTGCGCCCAGACCCCGAAACCCACCCACAAACACCAGGAAGCCCCCCAAACAGGCCCTTTGAAAACGCTACATTGAGCAAAATGTCAGAAATAGCCAAAAAAAAATCGGCCTGGATTTTGTCCCAACCACTTCTACCCGGTATTAGACCTTCCCAGGAATGCCACAAGACCCGCCAACCCACCCGCCAAGAAGCATAACACCCCCAAACAGGCCAAAAGCAAAATCTCATACTTGCAATATTTCTCGGCCTTCGGTCCAAACGCGCTGCGTAGCTAGGCCATAAGTCGGGGTTGCCACCACGGATTTCCTGAAAAGCAAATGCAATCAAGATTAGAGTGTCCCAGCAGTGCTCCCAGACCACGAAACTCACCCACAAACAGACGGAACCCCCCCCTAAAAGCACCTCAAAGGCAAGCAAGTCATCAAAAACACAAAAAATTTTCCCTCTGGGATTTGGTCCAAACCACTTTTATCCGGTATTAGAGCTTCCCAGCAATGGCCCCAGAGCCGTCAACCCAGGAGAAAACGAGTAGAAGACCCCCAAACAGCCAAAGAGCAAAAGTACAAAAATGGGGACTTGGTCAGTTTTTCCTAAATTTCCCAAATCACTCTGCGCGCGCTCTGCAGCTAGGCCCTAACTCCCCTCTGCCACCATGGATTTGCTTCAAACCTCTTGCAAAGTAAAGTATATATAGCCAGCAGTGCGCCCAGACCCCGAAACCCACCCACAAACACCAGGAAGCCCCCCAAACAGGCCCCCGAAAACGCTACATTGAGCAAAATGTCAGAAATAGCCAAAAAAAAATCGGCCTGGATTTTGTCCCAACCACTTATACCCGGTATTAGACCTTCCCAGGAATGCCACAAGACCCGCCAACCCACCCGCCAAGAAGCATAACACCCCCAAACAGGCCAAAAGCAAAATCTCATACTTGCAATATTTCTCGGCCTTCGGTCCAAACGTGCTGCGTAGCTAGGCCATAAGTCGGGGTTGCCACCACGGATTTCCTGAAAAGCAAATGCAATCAAGATTAGAGTGTCCCAGCAGTGCTCCCAGACCACGAAACTCACCCACAAACAGACGGAACCCCCCCTAAAAGCACCTCAAAGGAAAGCAAGTCATCAAAAACACAAAAAAATTTCCGCCTGGGATTTGGTCCAAACCACTTTTATCCGGTATTAGAGCTTCCCAGCAATGGCCCCAGAGCCGTCAACCCAGGAGAAAACGAGTAGAAGACCCCCAAACAGCCAAAGAGCAAAAGTACAAAAATGGGGACTTTGTCAGTTTTTCCCAAATTTCCCAAATCACTCCGCGCGCGCTCTGCAGCTAGGCCCTAACTCCCCTCTGCCACCATGGATTTGCTTCAAACCTCTTGCAAAGTAAAGTATATATAGCCAGCAGTGCGCCCAGACCCCGAAACCCACCCACAAACACCAGGAAGCCCCCCAAACAGGCCCCCGAAAACGCTACATTGAGCAAAATGTCAGAAATAGCCAAAAAAAAAATCGGCCTGGATTTTGTCCCAACCACTTCTACCCGGTATTAGACCTTCCCAGGAATGCCACAAGACCCGCCAACCCACCCGCCAAGAAGCATAACACCCCCAAACAGGCCAAAAGCAAAATCTCATACTTGCAATATTTCTCGGCCTTCGGTCCAAACGCGCTGCGTAGCTAGGCCATAAGTCGGGGTTGCCACCACGGATTTCCTGAAAAGCAAATGCAATCAAGATTAGAGTGTCCCAGCAGTTCTCCCAGACCACGAAACTCACCCACAAACAGACGGAACCCCCCCTAAAAGCACCTCAAAGGCAAGCAAGTCATCAAAAACAAAAAAAAATTTCCGCCTGGGATTTGGTCCAAACCACTTTTATCCGGTATTAGAGCTTCCCAGCAATGGCCCCAGAACCGTCAACCTAGGAGAAAACGAGTAGAAGACCCCCAAACAGCCAAAGAGCAAAAGTACAAAAATGGGGACTTTGTCAGTTTTTCCTAAATTTCCCAAATCACTCCGCGCGCGCTCTGCAGCTAGGCCCTAACTCCCCTCTGCCACCATGGATTTGCTTCAAACCTCTTGCAAAGTAAAGTATATATAGCCAGCAGTGCGCCCAGACCCCGAAACCCACCCACAAACACCAGGAAGCCCCCCAAACAGGCCCCCGAAAACGCTACATTGAGCAAAATGTCAGAAATAGCCAAAAAAAATCGGCCTGGATTTTGTCCCAACCACTTCTACCCGGTATTAGACCTTCCCAGGAATGCCACAAGACCCGCCAACCCACCCGCCAAGAAGCATAACACCCCCAAACAGGCCAAAAGCAAAATCTCATACTTGCAATATTTCTCGGCCTTCGGTCCAAACGCGCTGAGTAGCTAGGCCATAAGTCGGGGTTGCCACCACGGATTTCCTGAAAAGCAAATGCAATCAAGATTAGAGTGTCCCAGCAGTGCTCCCAGACCACGAAACTCACCCACAAACAGACGGAACCCCCCCTAAAAGCACCTCAAAGGCAAGCAAATCATCAAAAACACAAAAAAAATTCCGCCTGGGATTTGGTCCAAACCACTTTTATCCGGTATTAAAGCTTCCCAGCAATGGCCCCAGAGCCGTCAACCCAGGAGAAAACGAGTAGAAGACCCCCAAACAGCCAAAGAGGAAAAGTACAAAAATGGGGACTTTGTCAGTTTTTCCCAAATTTCCCAAATCACTCCGCGCGCGCTCTGCAGCTAGGCCCTAACTCCCCTCTGCCACCATGGATTTGCTTCAAACCTCTTGCAAAGTAAAGTATATATAGCCAGCAGTGCGCCCAGACCCCGAAACCCACCCACAAACACCAGGAAGCCCCCCAAACAGGCCCCCGAAAACGCTACATTGAGCAAAATGTCAGAAATAGCCAAAAAAAAATCGGCCTGGATTTTGTCCCAACCACTTCTACCCGGTATTAGACCTTCCCAGGAATGCCACAAGACCCGCCAACCCACCCGCCAAGAAGCATAACACCCCCAAACAGGCCAAAAGCAAAATCCCATACTTGCAATATTTCTCGGCCTTCGGTCCAAACGCGCTGCGTAGCTAGGCCATAAGTCGGGGTTGCCACCACGGATTTCCTGAAAAGCAAATGCAATCAAGATTAGAGTGTCCCAGCAGTGCTCCCAGACCACGAAACTCACCCACAAACAGACGGAACCCCCCCTAAAAGCACCTCAAAGGCAAGCAAGTCATCAAAAACACAAAAAATGTTCCGCCTGGGATTTGGTCCAAACCACTTTTATCCAGTATTAGAGCTTCCCAGCAATGGCCCCAGAGCCGTCAACCCAGGAGAAAACGAGTAGAAGACCCCCAAAAAGCCAAAGAGCAAAAGTACAAAAATGGGGACTTTGTCAGTTTTTCCCAAATTTCCCAAATCACTCCGCGCGCGCTCTGCAGCTAGGCCCTAACTCCCCTCTGCCACCATGGATTTGCTTCAAACCTCTTGCAAAGTAAAGTATATATAGCCAGCAGTGCGCCCAGACCCCGAAACCCACCCACAAACACCAGGAAGCCCCCCAAACAGGCCCCCGAAAACGCTACATTGAGCAAAATGTCAGAAATAGCCCAAAAAAAATCGGCCTGGATTTTGTCCCAACCACTTCTACCCGGTATTAGACCTTCCCAGGAATGCCACAAGACCCGCCAACCCACCCGCCAAGAAGCATAACACCCCCAAACAGGCCAAAAGCAAAATCTCATACTTGCAATATTTCTCGGCCTTCGGTCCAAACGCGCTGCGTAGCTAGGCCATAAGTCGGGGTTGCCACCACGGATTTCCTGAAAAGCAAATGCAATCAAGATTAGAGTGTCCCAGCAGTGCTCCCAGACCACGAAACTCACCCACAAACAGACGGAACCCCCCCTAAAAGCACCTCAAAGGCAAGCAAGTCATCAAAAACACAAAAAAAATTCCGCCTGGGATTTGGTCCAAACCACTTTTATCCGGTATTAGAGCTTCCCAGCAATGGCCCCAGAGCCGTCAACCCAGGAGAAAACGAGTAGAAGACCCCCAAACAGCCAAAGAGCAAAAGTACAAAAATGGGGACTTTGTCAGTTTTTCCCAAATTTCCCAAATCACTCCGCCCGCGCTCTGCAGCTAGGCCCTAACTCCCCTCTGCCACCATGGATTTGCTTCAAACCTCTTGCAAAGTAAAGTATATATAGCCAGCAGTGCACCCAGACCCCGAAACCCACCCACAAACACCAGGAAGCCCCCCAAACAGGCCCCCGAAAATGCTACATTGAGCAAAATGTCAGAAATAGCCAAAAAAAATCGGCCTGGATTTTGTCCCAACCACTTCTACCCGGTATTAGACCTTCCCAGGAATGCCACAAGACCCGCCAACCCACCCGCCAAGAAGCATAACACCCCCAAACAGGCCAAAAGCAAAATCTCATACTTGCAATATTTCTCGGCCTTCGGTCCAAACGCGCTGCGTAGCTAGGCCATAAGTCGGGGTTGCCACCACGGATTTCCTGAAAAGCAAATGCAATCAAGATTAGAGTGTCCCAGCAGTTCTCCCAGACCACGAAACTCACCCACAAACAGACGGAACCCCCCCTAAAAGCACCTCAAAGGCAAGCAAGTCATCAAAAACACAAAAAAAATTCCGCCTGGGATTTGGTCCAAACCACTTTTATCCAGTATTAGAGCTTCCCAGCAATGGCCCCAGAGCTGTCAACCCAGGAGAAAACGAGTAGAAGACCCCCAAACAGCCAAAGAGCAAAAGTACAAAAATGGGGACTTTGTCAGTTTTTCCTAAATTTCCCAAATCACTCCGCGCGCGCTCTGCAGCTAGGCCCTAACTCCCCTCTGCCACCATGGATTTGCTTCAAACCTCTTGCAAAGTAAAGTATATATAGCCAGCAGTGCGCCCAGACCCCGAAACCCACCCACAAACACCAGGAAGCCCCCCAAACAGGCCCCCGAAAACGCTACATTGAGCAAAATGTCAGAAATAGCCAAAAAAAATCGGCCTGGATTTTGTCCCAACCACTTCTACCCGGTATTAGACCTTCCCAGGAATGCCACAAGACCCGCCAACCCACCCGCCAAGAAGCATAACACCCCCAAACAGGCCAAAAGCAAAATCTCATACTTGCAATATTTCTCGGCCTTCGGTCCAAACGCGCTGAGTAGCTAGGCCATAAGTCGGGGTTGCCACCACGGATTTCCTGAAAAGCAAATGCAATCAAGATTAGAGTGTCCCAGCAGTGCTCCCAGACCAAGAAACTCACCCACAAACAGACGGAACCCCCCCTAAAAGCACCTCAAAGGCAAGCAGGTCATCAAAAACACAAAAAAATTCCGCCTGGGATTTGGTCCAAACCACTTTTATCCGGTATTAGAGCTTCCCAGCAATGGCCCCAGAGCCGTCAACCCAGGAGAAAACGAGTAGAAGACCCCCAAACAGCCAAAGAGCAAAAGTACAAAAATGGGGACTTTGTCAGTTTTTCCCAAATTTCCCAAATCACTCCGCGCGCGCTCTGCAGCTAGGCCCTAACTCCCCTCTGCCACCATGGATTTGCTTCAAACCTCTTGCAAAGTAAAGTATATATAGCCAGCAGTGCGCCCAGACCCCGAAACCCACCCACAAACACCAGGAAGCCCCCCAAACAGGCCCCCGAAAACGCTACATTGAGCAAAATGTCAGAAATAGCCAAAAAAAATCGGCCTGGATTTTGTCCCAACCACTTCTACCCGGTATTAGACCTTCCCAGGAATGCCACAAGACCCGCCAACCCACCCGCCAAGAAGCATAACACCCCCAAACAGGCCAAAAGCAAAATCTCATACTTGCAATATTTCTCGGCCTTCGGTCCAAACGCGCTGAGTAGCTAGGCCATAAGTCGGGGTTGCCACCACGGATTTCCTGAAAAGCAAATGCAATCAAGATTAGAGTGTCCCAGCAGTGCTCCCAGACCACGAAACTCACCCACAAACAGATGGAACCCCCCCTAAAAGCACCTCAAAGGCAAGCAGGTCATCAAAAACACAAAAAAATCCCGCCTGGGATTTGGTCCAAACCACTTTTATCCGGTATTAGAGCTTCCCAGCAATGGCCCCAGAGCCGTCAACCCAGGAGAAAACGAGTAGAAGACCCCCAAACAGCCAAAGAGCAAAAGTACAAAAATGGGGACTTTGTCAGTTTTTCCCAAATTTCCCAAATCACTCCGCGCGCGCTCTGCAGCTAGGCCCTAACTCCCCTCTGCCACCATGGATTTGCTTCAAACCTCTTGCAAAGTAAAGTATATATAGCCAGCAGTGCGCCCAGACCCCGAAACCCACCCACAAACACCAGGAAGCCCCCCAAACAGGCCCCCGAAAACGCTACATTGAGCAAAATGTCAGAAATAGCCCAAAAAAAATCGGCCTGGATTTTGTCCCAACCACTTCTACCCGGTATTAGACCTTCCCAGGAATGCCACAAGACCCGCCAACCCACCCGCCAAGAAGCATAACACCCCCAAACAGGCCAAAAGCAAAATCTCATACTTGCAATATTTCTCGGCCTTCGGTCCAAACGCGCTGCGTAGCTAGGCCATAAGTCGGGGTTGCCACCACGGATTTCCTGAAAAGCAAATGCAATCAAGATTAGAGTGTCCCAGCAGTGCTCCCAGACCACGAAACTCACCCACAAACAGACGGAACCCCCCCTAAAAGCACCTCAAAGGCAAGCAAGTCATCAAAAACACAAAAAAAATTCCGCCTGGGATTTGGTCCAAACCACTTTTATCCGGTATTAGAGCTTCCCAGCAATGGCCCCAGAGCCGTCAACCCAGGAGAAAATGAGTAGAAGACCCCCAAACAGCCAAAGAGCAAAAGTACAAAAATGGGGACTTTGTCAGTTTTTCCCAAATTTCCCAAATCACTCCGCCCGCGCTCTGCAGCTAGGCCCTAACTCCCCTCTGCCACCATGGATTTGCTTCAAACCTCTTGCAAAGTAAAGTATATATAGCCAGCAGTGCACCCAGACCCCGAAACCCACCCACAAACACCAGGAAGCCCCCCAAACAGGCCCCCGAAAATGCTACATTGAGCAAAATGTCAGAAATAGCCAAAAAAAATCGGCCTGGATTTTGTCCCAACCACTTCTACCCGGTATTAGACCTTCCCAGGAATGCCACAAGACCCGCCAACCCACCCGCCAAGAAGCATAACACCCCCAAACAGGCCAAAAGCAAAATCTCATACTTGCAATATTTCTCGGCCTTCGGTCCAAACGCGCTGCGTAGCTAGGCCATAAGTCGGGGTTGCCACCACGGATTTCCTGAAAAGCAAATGCAATCAAGATTAGAGTGTCCCAGCAGTTCTCCCAGACCACGAAACTCACCCACAAACAGACGGAACCCCCCCTAAAAGCACCTCAAAGGCAAGCAAGTCATCAAAAACACAAAAAAAATTCCGCCTGGGATTTGGTCCAAACCACTTTTATCCAGTATTAGAGCTTCCCAGCAATGGCCCCAGAGCTGTCAACCCAGGAGAAAACGAGTAGAAGACCCCCAAACAGCCAAAGAGCAAAAGTACAAAAATGGGGACTTTGTCAGTTTTTCCTAAATTTCCCAAATCACTCCGCGCGCGCTCTGCAGCTAGGCCCTAACTCCCCTCTGCCACCATGGATTTGCTTCAAACCTCTTGCAAAGTAAAGTATATATAGCCAGCAGTGCGCCCAGACCCCGAAACCCACCCACAAACACCAGGAAGCCCCCCAAACAGGCCCCCGAAAACGCTACATTGAGCAAAATGTCAGAAATAGCCAAAAAAAATCGGCCTGGATTTTGTCCCAACCACTTCTACCCGGTATTAGACCTTCCCAGGAATGCCACAAGACCCGCCAACCCACCCGCCAAGAAGCATAACACCCCCAAACAGGCCAAAAGCAAAATCTCATACTTGCAATATTTCTCGGCCTTCGGTCCAAACGCGCTGAGTAGCTAGGCCATAAGTCGGGGTTGCCACCACGGATTTCCTGAAAAGCAAATGCAATCAAGATTAGAGTGTCCCAGCAGTGCTCCCAGACCACGAAACTCACCCACAAACAGACGGAACCCCCCCTAAAAGCACCTCAAAGGCAAGCAGGTCATCAAAAACACAAAAAAATCCCGCCTGGGATTTGGTCCAAACCACTTTTATCCGGTATTAGAGCTTCCCAGCAATGGCCCCAGAGCCGTCAACCCAGGAGAAAACGAGTAGAAGACCCCCAAACAGCCAAAGAGCAAAAGTACAAAAATGGGGACTTTGTCAGTTTTTCCCAAATTTCCCAAATCACTCCGCGCGCGCTCTGCAGCTAGGCCCTAACTCCCCTCTGCCACCATGGATTTGCTTCAAACCTCTTGCAAAGTAAAGTATATATAGCCAGCAGTGCGCCCAGACCCCAAAACCCACCCACAAACACCAGGAAGCCCCCCAAACAGGCCCCCGAAAACGCTACATTGAGCAAAATGTCAGAAATAGCCCAAAAAAATCGGCCTGGATTTTGTCCCAACCACTTCTACCCGGTATTAGACCTTCCCAGGAATGCCACAAGACCCGCCAACCCACCCGCCAAGAAGCATAACACCCCCAAACAGGCCAAAAGCAAAATCCCATACTTGCAATATTTCTCGGCCTTCGGTCCAAACGCGCTGCGTAGCTAGGCCATAAGTCGGGGTTGCCACCACGGATTTCCTGAAAAGCAAATGCAATCAAGATTAGAGTGTCCCAGCAGTGCTCCCAGACCACGAAACTCACCCACAAACAGACGGAACCCCCCCTAAAAGCACCTCAAAGGCAAGCAAGTCATCAAAAACACAAAAAATGTTCCGCCTGGGATTTGGTCCAAACCACTTTTATCCAGTATTAGAGCTTCCCAGCAATGGCCCCAGAGCCGTCAACCCAGGAGAAAACGAGTAGAAGACCCCCAAACAGCCAAAGAGCAAAAGTACAAAAATGGGGACTTTGTCAGTTTTTCCCAAATTTCCCAAATCACTCCGCGCGCGCTCTGCAGCTAGGCCCTAACTCCCCTCTGCCACCATGGATTTGCTTCAAACCTCTTGCAAAGTAAAGTATATATAGCCAGCAGTGCGCCCAGACCCCGAAACCCACCCACAAACACCAGGAAGCCCCCCAAACAGGCCCCAGAAAACGCTACATTGAGCAAAATGTCAGAAATAGCCAAAAAAAATCGGCCTGGATTTTGTCCCAACCACTTCTACCCGGTATTAGACCTTCCCAGGAATGCCACAAGACCCGCCAACCCACCCGCCAAGAAGCATAACACCCCCAAACAGGCCAAAAGCAAAATCTCATACTTGCAATATTTCTCGGCCTTCGGTCCAAACGCGCTGCGTAGCTAGGCCATAAGTCGGGGTTGCCACCACGGATTTCCTGAAAAGCAAATGCAATCAAGATTAGAGTGTCCCAGCAGTGCTCCCAGACCACGAAACTCACCCACAAACAGACGGAACCCCCCCTAAAAGCACCTCAAAGGCAAGCAAGTCATCAAAAACACACAAAAAATTCCGCCTGGGATTTGGTCCAAACCACTTTTATCCGGTATTAGAGCTTCCCAGCAATGGCCCCAGAGCCGTCAACCCAGGAGAAAACGAGTAGAAGACCCCCAAACAGCCAAAGAGCAAAAGTACAAAAATGGGGACTTTGTCAGTTTTTCCCAAATTTCCCAAATCACTCCGCGCGCGCTCTGCAGCTAGGCCCTAACTCCCCTCTGCCACCATGGATTTGCTTCAAACCTCTTGCAAAGTAAAGTATATATAGCCAGCAGTGCGCCCAGACCCCGAAACCCACCCACAAACACCAGGAAGCCCCCCAAACAGGCCCCCGAAAACGCTACATTGAGCAAAATGTCAGAAATAGCCAAAAAAAAATCGGCCTGGATTTTGTCCCAACCACTTCTACCCGGTATTAGACCTTCCCAGGAATGCCACAAGACCCGCCAACCCACCCGCCAAGAAGCATAACACCCCCAAACAGGCCAAAAGCAAAATCTCATACTTGCAATATTTCTCGGCCTTCGGTCCAAACGCGCTGCGTAGCTAGGCCATAAGTCGGGGTTGCCACCACGGATTTCCTGAAAAGCAAATGCAATCAAGATTAGAGTGTCCCAGCAGTGCTCCCAGACCACGAAACTCACCCACAAACAGACGGAACCCCCCCTAAAAGCACCTCAAAGGCAAGCAAGTCATCAAAAACACAAAAAAAATTCCACCTGGGATTTGGTCCAAACCACTTTTATCCGGTATTAGAGCTTCCCAGCAATGGCCCCAGAGCCGTCAACCCAGGAGAAAACGAGTAGAAGACCCCCAAACAGCCAAAGAGCAAAAGTACAAAAATGGGGACTTTGTCAGTTTTTCCCAAATTTCCCAAATCACTCCGCGCGCGCTCTGCAGCTAGGCCCTAACTCCCCTCTGCCAACATGGATTTGCTTCAAACCTCTTGCAAAGTAAAGTATATATAGCCAGCAGTGTGCCCAGACCCCGAAACCCACCCACAAACACCAGGAAGCCCCCCAAACAGGCCCCCGAAAACGCTACATTGAGCAAAATGTCAGAAATAGCCAAAAAAAAATCGGCCTGGATTTTGTCCCAACCACTTCTACCCGGTATTAGACCTTCCCAGGAATGCCACAAGACCCGCCAACCCACCCGCCAAGAAGCATAACACCCCCAAACAGGCCAAAAGCAAAATCTCATACTTGCAATATTTCTCGGCCTTCGGTCCAAACGCGCTGCGTAGCTAGGCCATAAGTCGGGGTTGCCACCACGGATTTCCTGAAAAGCAAATGCAATCAAGATTAGAGTGTCCCAGCAGTGCTCCCAGACCACGAAACTCACCCACAAACAGACTGAACCCCCCCCTAAAAGCACCTCAAAGGCAAGCAAGTCATCAAAAACACAAAAAATGTTCCGCCTGGGATTTGGTCCAAACCACTTTTATCCGGTATTAGAGCTTCCCAGCAATGGCCCCAGAGCCGTCAACCCAGGAGAAAACGAGTAGAAGACCCCCAAACAGCCAAAGAGCAAAAGTACAAAAATGGGGACTTTGTCAGTTTTTCCCAAATTTCCCAAATCACTCCGCGCGCGCTCTGCAGCTAGGCCCTAACTCCCCTCTGCCACCATGGATTTGCTTCAAACCTCTTGCAAAGTAAAGTATATATAGCCAGCAGTGCGCCCAGACCCCGAAACCCACCCACAAACACCAGGAAGCCCCCCAAACAGGCCCCCGAAAATGCTACATTGAGCAAAATGTCAGAAATAGCCCAAAAAAATCGGCCTGGATTTTGTCCCAACCACTTCTACCCGGTATTAGACCTTCCCAGGAATGCCACAAGACCCGCCAACCCACCCGCCAAGAAGCATAACACCCCCAAACAGGCCAAAAGCAAAATCTCATACTTGCAATATTTCTCGGCCTTCGGTCCAAACGTGCTGCGTAGCTAGGCCATAAGTCGGGGTTGCCACCACGGATTTCCTGAAAAGCAAATGCAATCAAGATTAGAGTATCCCAGCAGTGCTCCCAGACCACGAAACTCACCCACAAACAGACGGAACCCCCCCTAAAAGCACCTCAAAGGCAAGCAAGTCATCAAAAACACAAAAAAATTTCCGCCTGGGATTTGGTCCAAACCACTTTTATCCGGTAGAAAGAGCTTCCCAGCAATGGCCCCAGAGCCATCAACCCAGGAGAAAACGATTAGAAGACCCCCAAACAGCCAAAGAGCAAAAGTACAAAAATGGGGACTTTGTCAGTTTTTCCCAAATTTCCCAAATCACTCTGCGCGCGCTCTGCAGCTAGGCCCTAACTCCCCTCTGCCACCATGGATTTGCTTCAAACCTCTTGCAAAGTAAAGTATATATAGCCAGCAGTGCGCCCAGACCCCGAAACCCACCCACAAACACCAGGAAGCCCCCCAAACAGGCCCCCAAAAACGCTACATTGAGCAAAATGTCAGAAATAGCCAAAAAAAAATCGGCCTGGATTTTGTCCCAACCACTTCTACCCGGTATTAGACCTTCCCAGGAATGCCACAAGACCCGCCAACCCACCCGCCAAGAAGCATAACACCCCCAAACAGGCCAAAAGCAAAATCTCATACTTGCAATATTTCTCGGCCTTCGGTCCAAACGCGCTGCGTAGCTAGGCCATAAGTCGGGGTTGCCACCACGGATTTCCTGAAAAGCAAATGCAATCAAGATTAGAGTGTCCCAGCAGTGCTCCCAGACCACGAAACTCACCCACAAACAGACGGAACCCCCCCTAAAAGCACCTCAAAGGCAAGCAAGTCATCAAAAACACAAAACATTTTCCCTCTGGGATTTGGTCCAAACCACTTTTATCCGGTATTAGAGCTTCCCAGCAATGGCCCCAGAGCCGTCAACCCAGGAGAAAACGAGTAGAAGACCCCCAAACGGCCAAAGAGCAAAAGTACAAAAATGGGGACTTGGTCAGTTTTTCCCAAATTTCCCAAATCACTCTGCGCGCGCTCTGCAGCTAGGCCCTAACTCCCCTCTGCCACCATGGATTTGCTTCAAACCTCTTGCAAAGTAAAGTATATATAGCCAGCAGTGCGCCCAGACCCCGAAACCCACCCACAAACACCAGGAAGCCCCCCAAACAGGCCCCCGAAAACGCTACATTGAGCAAAATGTCAGAAATAGCCAAAAAAAATCGGCCTGGATTTTGTCCCAACCACTTATACCCGGTATTAGACCTTCCCAGGAATGCCACAAGACCCGCCAACCCACCCGCCAAGAAGCATAACACCCCCAAACAGGCCAAAAGCAAAATCTCATACTTGCAATATTTCTCGGCCTTCGGTCCAAACGTGCTGCGTAGCTAGGCCATAAGTCGGGGTTGCCACCACGGATTTCCTGAAAAGCAAATGCAATCAAGATTAGAGTGTCCCAGCAGTGCTCCCAGACCACGAAACTCACCCACAAACAGACGGAACCCCCCCTAAAAGCACCTCAAAGGAAAGCAAGTCATCAAAAACACAAAAAAATTTCCGCCTGGGATTTGGTCCAAACCACTTTTATCCGGTATTAGAGCTTCCCAGCAATGGCCCCAGAGCCGTCAACCCAGGAGAAAACGAGTAGAAGACCCCCAAACAGCCAAAGAGCAAAAGTACAAAAATGGGGACTTTGTCAGTTTTTCCCAAATTTCCCAAATCACTCCGCGCGCGCTCTGCAGCTAGGCCCTAACTCCCCTCTGCCACCATGGATTTGCTTCAAACCTCTTGCAAAGTAAAGTATATATAGCCAGCAGTGCGCCCAGACCCCGAAACCCACCCACAAACACCAGGAAGCCCCCCAAACAGGCCCCCGAAAACGCTACATTGAGCAAAATGTCAGAAATAGCCAAAAAAAAATCGGCCTGGATTTTGTCCCAACCACTTCTACCCGGTATTAGACCTTCCCAGGAATGCCACAAGACCCGCCAACCCACCCGCCAAGAAGCATAACACCCCCAAACAGGCCAAAAGCAAAATCTCATACTTGCAATATTTCTCGGCCTTCGGTCCAAACGCGCTGCGTAGCTAGGCCATAAGTCGGGGTTGCCACCACGGATTTCCTGAAAAGCAAATGCAATCAAGATTAGAGTGTCCCAGCAGTTCTCCCAGACCACGAAACTCACCCACAAACAGACGGAACCCCCCCTAAAAGCACCTCAAAGGCAAGCAAGTCATCAAAAACAAAAAAAAAATTCCGCCTGGGATTTGGTCCAAACCACTTTTATCCGGTATTAGAGCTTCCCAGCAATGGCCCCAGAGCCGTCAACCCAGGAGAAAACGAGTAGAAGACCCCCAAACAGCCAAAGAGCAAAAGTACAAAAATGGGGACTTTGTCAGTTTTTCCTAAATTTCCCAAATCACTCCGCGCGCGCTCTGCAGCTAGGCCCTAACTCCCCTCTGCCACCATGGATTTGCTTCAAACCTCTTGCAAAGTAAAGTATATATAGCCAGCAGTGCGCCCAGACCCCGAAACCCACCCACAAACACCAGGAAGCCCCCCAAACAGGCCCCCGAAAACGCTACATTGAGCAAAATGTCAGAAATAGCCAAAAAAAAATCGGCCTGGATTTTGTCCCAACCACTTCTACCCGGTATTAGACCTTCCCAGGAATGCCACAAGACCCGCCAACCCACCCGCCAAGAAGCATAACACCCCCAAACAGGCCAAAAGCAAAATCTCATACTTGCAATATTTCTCGGCCTTCGGTCCAAACGCGCTGAGTAGCTAGGCCATAAGTCGGGGTTGCCACCACGGATTTCCTGAAAAGCAAATGCAATCAAGATTAGAGTGTCCCAGCAGTGCTCCCAGACCACGAAACTCACCCACAAACAGACGGAACCCCCCCTAAAAGCACCTCAAAGGCAAGCAAATCATCAAAAACACAAAAAAATTTCCGCCTGGGATTTGGTCCAAACCACTTTTATCCGGTATTAAAGCTTCCCAGCAATGGCCCCAGAGCCGTCAACCCAGGAGAAAACGAGTAGAAGACCCCCAAACAGCCAAAGAGGAAAAGTACAAAAATGGGGACTTTGTCAGTTTTTCCCAAATTTCCCAAATCACTCCGCGCGCGCTCTGCAGCTAGGCCCCAACTCCCCTCTGCCACCATGGATTTGCTTCAAACCTCTTGCAAAGTAAAGTATATATAGCCAGCAGTGCGCCCAGACCCCGAAACCCACCCACAAACACCAGGAAGCCCCCCAAACAGGCCCCCGAAAACGCTACATTGAGCAAAATGTCAGAAATAGCCAAAAAAAATCGGCCTGGATTTTGTCCCAACCACTTCTACCCGGTATTAGACCTTCCCAGGAATGCCACAAGACCCGCCAACCCACCCGCCAAGAAGCATAACACCCCCAAACAGGCCAAAAGCAAAATCTCATACTTGCAATATTTCTCGGCCTTCGGTCCAAACGCGCTGCGTAGCTAGGCCATAAGTCGGGGTTGCCACCACGGATTTCCTGAAAAGCAAATGCAATCAAGATTAGAGTGTCCCAGCAGTGCTCCCAGATCACGAAACTCACCCACAAACAGACGGAACCCCCCCTAAAAGCACCTCAAAGGCAAGCAAGTCATCAAAAACACAAAATATTTTCCGCCTGGGATTTGGTCCAAACCACTTTTATCCGGTATTAGAGCTTCCCAGCAATGGCCCTAGAGCCATCAACCCAGGAGAAAACGAGTAGAAGACCCCCAAACAGCCAAAGAGCAAAAGTACAAAAATGGGGACTTTGTCAGTTTTTCCCAAATTTCCCAAATCACTCCGCGCGCGCTCTGCAGCTAGGCCCTAACTCCCCTCTGCCACCATGGATTTGCTTCAAACCTCTTGCAAAGTAAAGTAGATATAGCCAGCAGTGTGCCCAGACCCCGAAACCCACCCACAAACACCAGGAAGCCCCCCAAACAGGCCCCCGAAAACGCTACATTGAGCAAAATGTCAGAAATAGCCAAAAAAAAATCGGCCTGGATTTTGTCCCAACCACTTCTACCCGGTATTAGACCTTCCCAGGAATGCCACAAGACCCGCCAACCCACCCGCCAAGAAGCATAACACCCCCAAACAGGCCAAAAGCAAAATCTCATACTTGCAATATTTCTCGGCCTTCGGTCCAAACACGCTGCGTAGCTAGGCCATAAGTCGGGGTTGCCACCACGGATTTCCTGAAAAGCAAATGCAATCAAGATTAGAGTGTCCCAGCAGTGCTCCCAGACCACGAAACTCACCCACAAACAGACTGAACCCCCCCTAAAAGCACCTCAAAGGCAAGCAAGTCATCGAAAACACAAAAACGTTTCCGCCTGGGATTTGGTCCAAACCACTTTTATCCGGTATTAGAGCTTCCCAGCAATGGCCCCAGAGCCGTCAACCCAGGAGAAAACGAGTAGAAGACCCCCAAACAGCCAAAGAGCAAAAGTACAAAAATTGGGACTTTGTCAGTTTTTCCCAAATTTCCCAAATCACTCCGCGCGCGCTCTGCAGCTAGGCCCTAACTCCCCTCTGCCACCATGGATTTGCTTCAAACCTCTTGCAAAGTAAAGTATATATAGCCAGCAGTGCGCCCAGACCCCGAAACCCACCCACAAACACCAGGAAGCCCCCCAAACAGGCCCCCGAAAACGCTACATTGAGCAAAATGTCAGAAATAGCCAAAAAAAAATCGGCCTGGATTTTGTCCCAACCACTTCTACCCGGTATTAGACCTTCCCAGGAATGCCACAAGACCCGCCAACCCACCCGCCAAGAAGCATAACACCCCCAAACAGGCCAAAAGCAAAATCTCATACTTGCAATATTTCTCGGCCTTCGGTCCAAACGCGCTGCGTAGCTAGGCCATAAGTCGGGGTTGCCACCACGGATTTCCTGAAAAGCAAATGCAATCAAGATTAGAGTGTCCCAGAAGTGCTCCCAGACCACGAAACTCACCCACAAACAGACGGAACCCCCCCTAAAAGCACCTCAAAGGCAAGCAAGTCATCAAAAACACAAAAAAAATTCCGCCTGGGATTTGGTCCAAACCACTTTTATCCGGTATTAGAGCTTCCCAGCAATGGCCCCAGAGCCGTCAACCCAGGAGAAAACGAGTAGAAGACCCCCAAACAGCCAAAGAGCAAAAGTACAAAAATGGGGACTTTGTCAGTTTTTCCCAAATTTCCCAAATCACTCCGCGCGCGCTCTGCAGCTAGGCCCTAACTCCCCTCTGCCAACATGGATTTGCTTCAAACCTCTTGCAAAGTAAAGTATATATAGCCAGCAGTGTGCCCAGACCCCGAAACCCACCCACAAACACCAGGAAGCCCCCCAAACAGGCCCCCGAAAACGCTACATTGAGCAAAATGTCAGAAATAGCCCAAAAAAAATCGGCCTGGATTTTGTCCCAACCACTTCTACCCGGTATTAGACCTTCCCAGGAATGCCACAAGACCCGCCAACCCACCCGCCAAGAAGCATAACACCCCCAAACAGGCCAGAAGCAAAATCTCATACTTGCAATATTTCTCGGCCTTCGGTCCAAACGCGCTGCGTAGCTAGGCCATAAGTCGGGGTTGCCACCACGGATTTCCTGAAAAGCAAATGCAATCAAGATTAGAGTGTCCCAGCAGTGCTCCCAGACCACGAAACTCACCCACAAACAGACTGAACCCCCCCCTAAAAGCACCTCAAAGGCAAGCAAGTCATCAAAAACACAAAAAATGTTCCGCCTGGGATTTGGTCCAAACCACTTTTATCCGGTATTAGAGCTTCCCAGCAATGGCCCCAGAGCCGTCAACCCAGGAGAAAACGAGTAGAAGACCCCCAAACAGCCAAAGAGCAAAAGTACAAAAATGGGGACTTTGTCAGTTTTTCCCAAATTTCCCAAATCACTCCGCGCGCGCTCTGCAGCTAGGCCCTAACTCCCCTCTGCCACCATGGATTTGCTTCAAACCTCTTGCAAAGTAAAGTATATATAGCCAGCAGTGCGCCCAGACCCCGAAACCCACCCACAAACACCAGGAAGCCCCCCAAACAGGCCCCCGAAAATGCTACATTGAGCAAAATGTCAGAAATAGCCCAAAAAAAATCGGCCTGGATTTTGTCCCAACCACTTCTACCCGGTATTAGACCTTCCCAGGAATGCCACAAGACCCGCCAACCCACCCGCCAAGAAGCATAACACCCCCAAACAGGCCAAAAGCAAAATCTCATACTTGCAATATTTCTCGGCCTTCGGTCCAAACGTGCTGCGTAGCTAGGCCATAAGTCGGGGTTGCCACCACGGATTTCCTGAAAAGCAAATGCAATCAAGATTAGAGTATCCCAGCAGTGCTCCCAGACCACGAAACTCACCCACAAACAGACGGAACCCCCCCTAAAAGCACCTCAAAGGCAAGCAAGTCATCAAAAACACAAAAAAATTTCCGCCTGGGATTTGGTCCAAACCACTTTTATCCGGTAGAAAGAGCTTCCCAGCAATGGCCCCAGAGCCATCAACCCAGGAGAAAACGAGTAGAAGACCCCCAAACAGCCAAAGAGCAAAAGTACAAAAATGGGGACTTTGTCAGTTTTTCCCAAATTTCCCAAATCACTCTGCGCGCGCTCTGCAGCTAGGCCCTAACTCCCCTCTGCCACCATGGATTTGCTTCAAACCTCTTGCAAAGTAAAGTATATATAGCCAGCAGTGCGCCCAGACCCCGAAACCCACCCACAAACACCAGGAAGCCCCCCAAACAGGCCCCCGAAAACGCTACATTGAGCAAAATGTCAGAAATAGCCAAAAAAAAATCGGCCTGGATTTTGTCCCAACCACTTCTACCCGGTATTAGACCTTCCCAGGAATGCCACAAGACCCGCCAACCCACCCGCCAAGAAGCATAACACCCCCAAACAGGCCAAAAGCAAAATCTCATACTTGCAATATTTCTCGGCCTTCGGTCCAAACGCGCTGCGTAGCTAGGCCATAAGTCGGGGTTGCCACCACGGATTTCCTGAAAAGCAAATGCAATCAAGATTAGAGTGTCCCAGCAGTGCTCCCAGACCACGAAACTCACCCACAAACAGACGGAACCCCCCCTAAAAGCACCTCAAAGGCAAGCAAGTCATCAAAAACACAAAACATTTTCCCTCTGGGATTTGGTCCAAACCATTTTTATCCGGTATTAGAGCTTCCCAGCAATGGCCCCAGAGCCGTCAACCCAGGAGAAAACGAGTAGAAGACCCCCAAACAGCCAAAGAGCAAAAGTACAAAAATGGGGACTTGGTCAGTTTTTCCCAAATTTCCCAAATCACTCTGCGCGCGCTCTGCAGCTAGGCCCTAACTCCCCTCTGCCACCATGGATTTGCTTCAAACCTCTTGCAAAGTAAAGTATATATAGCCAGCAGTGCGCCCAGACCCCGAAACCCACCCACAAACACCAGGAAGCCCCCCAAACAGGCCCCCGAAAACGCTACATTGAGCAAAATGTCAGAAATAGCCAAAAAAAATCGGCCTGGATTTTGTCCCAACCACTTATACCCGGTATTAGACCTTCCCAGGAATGCCACAAGACCCGCCAACCCACCCGCCAAGAAGCATAACACCCCCAAACAGGCCAAAAGCAAAATCTCATACTTGCAATATTTCTCGGCCTTCGGTCCAAACGTGCTGCGTAGCTAGGCCATAAGTCGGGGTTGCCACCACGGATTTCCTGAAAAGCAAATGCAATCAAGATTAGAGTGTCCCAGCAGTGCTCCCAGACCACGAAACTCACCCACAAACAGACGGAACCCCCCCTAAAAGCACCTCAAAGGAAAGCAAGTCATCAAAAACACAAAAAAATTTCCGCCTGGGATTTGGTCCAAACCACTTTTATCCGGTATTAGAGCTTCCCAGCAATGGCCCCAGAGCCGTCAACCCAGGAGAAAACGAGTAGAAGACCCCCAAACAGCCAAAGAGCAAAAGTACAAAAATTGGGACTTTGTCAGTTTTTCCCAAATTTCCCAAATCACTCCGCGCGCGCTCTGCAGCTAGGCCCTAACTCCCCTCTGCCACCATGGATTTGCTTCAAACCTCTTGCAAAGTAAAGTATATATAGCCAGCAGTGCGCCCAGACCCCGAAACCCACCCACAAACACCAGGAAGCCCCCCAAACAGGCCCCCAAAAACGCTACATTGAGCAAAATGTCAGAAATAGCCAAAAAAAATCGGCCTGGATTTTGTCCCAACCACTTCTACCCGGTATTAGACCTTCCCAGGAATGCCACAAGACCCGCCAACCCACCCGCCAAGAAGCATAACACCCCCAAACAGGCCAAAAGCAAAATCTCATACTTGCAATATTTCTCGGCCTTCGGTCCAAACGCGCTGCGTAGCTAGGCCATAAGTCGGGGTTGCCACCACGGATTTCCTGAAAAGCAAATGCAATCAAGATTAGAGTGTCCCAGCAGTGCTCCCAGATCACGAAACTCACCCACAAACAGACGGAACCCCCCCTAAAAGCACCTCAAAGGCAAGCAAGTCATCAAAAACACAAAATATTTTCCGCCTGGGATTTGGTCCAAACCACTTTTATCCGGTATTAGAGCTTCCCAGCAATGGCCCTAGAGCCGTCAACCCAGGAGAAAACGAGTAGAAGACCCCCAAACAGCCAAAGAGCAAAAGTACAAAAATGGGGACTTTGTCAGTTTTTCCCAAATTTCCCAAATCACTCCGCGCGCGCTCTGCAGCTAGGCCCTAACTCCCCTCTGCCACCATGGATTTGCTTCAAACCTCTTGCAAAGTAAAGTATATATAGCCAGCAGTGCGCCCAGACCCCGAAACCCACCCACAAACACCAGGAAGCCCCCCAAACAGGCCCCCGAAAACGCTACATTGAGCAAAATGTCAGAAATAGCCCAAAAAAAATCGGCCTGGATTTTGTCCCAACCACTTCTACCCGGTATTAGACCTTCCCAGGAATGCCACAAGACCCGCCAACCCACCCGCCAAGAAGCATAACACCCCCAAACAGGCCAAAAGCAAAATCCCATACTTGCAATATTTCTCGGCCTTCGGTCCAAACGCGCTGCGTAGCTAGGCCATAAGTCGGGGTTGCCACCACGGATTTCCTGAAAAGCAAATGCAATCAAGATTAGAGTGTCCCAGCAGTGCTCCCAGACCACGAAACTCACCCACAAACAGACGGAACCCCCCCTAAAAGCACCTCAAAGGCAAGCAAGTCATCAAAAACACAAAAAATGTTCCGCCTGGGATTTGGTCCAAACCACTTTTATCCAGTATTAGAGCTTCCCAGCAATGGCCCCAGAGCCGTCAACCCAGGAGAAAACGAGTAGAAGACCCCCAAACAGCCAAAGAGCAAAAGTACAAAAATGGGGACTTTGTCAGTTTTTCCCAAATTTCCCAAATCACTCCGCCCGCGCTCTGCAGCTAGGCCCTAACTCCCCTCTGCCACCATGGATTTGCTTCAAACCTCTTGCAAAGTAAAGTATATATAGCCAGCAGTGCACCCAGACCCCGAAACCCACCCACAAACACCAGGAAGCCCCCCAAACAGGCCCCCGAAAATGCTACATTGAGCAAAATGTCAGAAATAGCCAAAAAAAATCGGCCTGGATTTTGTCCCAACCACTTCTACCCGGTATTAGACCTTCCCAGGAATGCCACAAGACCCGCCAACCCACCCGCCAAGAAGCATAACACCCCCAAACAGGCCAAAAGCAAAATCTCATACTTGCAATATTTCTCGGCCTTCGGTCCAAACGCGCTGCGTAGCTAGGCCATAAGTCGGGGTTGCCACCACGGATTTCCTGAAAAGCAAATGCAATCAAGATTAGAGTGTCCCAGCAGTTCTCCCAGACCACGAAACTCACCCACAAACAGACGGAACCCCCCCTAAAAGCACCTCAAAGGCAAGCAAGTCATCAAAAACACAAAAAAAATTCCGCCTGGGATTTGGTCCAAACCACTTTTATCCGGTATTAGAGCTTCCCAGCAATGGCCCCAGAGCTGTCAACCCAGGAGAAAACGAGTAGAAGACCCCCAAACAGCCAAAGAGCAAAAGTACAAAAATGGGGACTTTGTCAGTTTTTCCTAAATTTCCCAAATCACTCCGCGCGCGCTCTGCAGCTAGGCCCTAACTCCCCTCTGCCACCATAGATTTGCTTCAAACCTCTTGCAAAGTAAAGTATATATAGCCAGCAGTGCGCCCAGACCCCGAAACCCACCCACAAACACCAGGAAGCCCCCCAAACAGGCCCCCGAAAACGCTACATTGAGCAAAATGTCAGAAATAGCCAAAAAAAATCGGCCTGGATTTTGTCCCAACCACTTCTACCCGGTATTAGACCTTCCCAGGAATGCCACAAGACCCGCCAACCCACCCGCCAAGAAGCATAACACCCCCAAACAGGCCAAAAGCAAAATCTCATACTTGCAATATTTCTCGGCCTTCGGTCCAAACGCGCTGAGTAGCTAGGCCATAAGTCGGGGTTGCCACCACGGATTTCCTGAAAAGCAAATGCAATCAAGATTAGAGTGTCCCAGCAGTGCTCCCAGACCACGAAACTCACCCACAAACAGACGGAACCCCCCCTAAAAGCACCTCAAAGGCAAGCAGGTCATCAAAAACACAAAAAAATTCCGCCTGGGATTTGGTCCAAACCACTTTTATCCGGTATTAGAGCTTCCCAGCAATGGCCCCAGAGCCGTCAACCCAGGAGAAAACGAGTAGAAGACCCCCAAACAGCCAAAGAGCAAAAGTACAAAAATGGGGACTTTGTCAGTTTTTCCCAAATTTCCCAAATCACTCCGCGCGCGCTCTGCAGCTAGGCCCTAACTCCCCTCTGCCACCATGGATTTGCTTCAAACCTCTTGCAAAGTAAAGTATATATAGCCAGCAGTGCGCCCAGACCCCAAAACCCACCCACAAACACCAGGAAGCCCCCCAAACAGGCCCCCGAAAACGCTACATTGAGCAAAATGTCAGAAATAGCCCAAAAAAATCGGCCTGGATTTTGTCCCAACCACTTCTACCCGGTATTAGACCTTCCCAGGAATGCCACAAGACCCGCCAACCCACCCGCCAAGAAGCATAACACCCCCAAACAGGCCAAAAGCAAAATCTCATACTTGCAATATTTCTCGGCCTTCGGTCCAAACGCGCTGCGTAGCTAGGCCATAAGTCGGGGTTGCCACCACGGATTTCCTTAAAAGCAAATGCAATCAAGATTAGAGTGTCCCAGCAGTGCTCCCAGACCACGAAACTCACCCACAAACAGACGGAACCCCCCCTAAAAGCACCTCAAAGGCAAGCAAGTCATCAAAAACACAAAATATTTTCCGCCTGGGATTTGGTCCAAACCACTTTTATCCGGTATTAGAGCTTCCCAGCAATGGCCCCAGAGCCGTCAACCCAGGAGAAAACGAGTAGAAGACCCCCAAACAGCCAAAGAGCAAAAGTACAAAAATGGGGACTTTGTCAGTTTTTCCCAAATTTCCCAAATCACTCCGCGCGCGCTCTGCAGCTAGGCCCTAACTCCCCTCAGCCACCATGGATTTGCTTCAAACCTCTTGCAAAGTAAAGTATATATAGCCAGCAGTGCGCCCAGACCCCGAAACCCACCCACAAACACCAGGAAGCCCCCCAAACAGGCCCCCGAAAACGCTACATTGAGCAAAATGTCAAAAATAGCCAAAAAAAATCGGCCTGGATTTTGTCCCAACCACTTCTACCCGGTATTAGACCTTCCCAGGAATGCCACAAGACCCGCCAACCCACCCGCCAAGAAGCATAACACCCCCAAACAGGCCAAAAGCAAAATCTCATACTTGCAATATTTCTCAGCCTTCGGTCCAAACGCGCTGAGTAGCTAGGCCATAAGTCGGGGTTGCCACCACGGATTTCCTGAAAAGCAAATGCAATCAAGATTAGAGTGTCCCAGCAGTGCTCCCAGACCACGAAACTCACCCACAAACAGACGGAACCCCCCCTAAAAGCACCTCAAAGGCAAGCAGGTCATCAAAAACACAAAAAAATTCCGCCTGGGATTTGGTCCAAACCACTTTTATCCGGTATTAGAGCTTCCCAGCAATGGCCCCAGAGCCGTCAACCCAGGAGAAAACGAGTAGAAGACCCCCAAACAGCCAAAGAGCAAAAGTACAAAAATGGGGACTTTGTCAGTTTTTCCCAAATTTCCCAAATCACTCCGCGCGCGCTCTGCAGCTAGGCCCTAACTCCCCTCTGCCACCATGGATTTGCTTCAAACCTCTTGCAAAGTAAAGTATATATAGCCAGCAGTGCGCCCAGACCCCAAAACCCACCCACAAACACCAGGAAGCCCCCCAAACAGGCCCCCGAAAACGCTACATTGAGCAAAATGTCAGAAATAGCCCAAAAAAATCGGCCTGGATTTTGTCCCAACCACTTCTACCCGGTATTAGACCTTCCCAGGAATGCCACAAGACCCGCCAACCCACCCGCCAAGAAGCATAACACCCCCAAACAGGCCAAAAGCAAAATCTCATACTTGCAATATTTCTCGGCCTTCGGTCCAAACGCGCTGCGTAGCTAGGCCATAAGTCGGGGTTGCCACCACGGATTTCCTTAAAAGCAAATGCAATCAAGATTAGAGTGTCCCAGCAGTGCTCCCAGACCACGAAACTCACCCACAAACAGACGGAACCCCCCCTAAAAGCACCTCAAAGGCAAGCAAGTCATCAAAAACACAAAATATTTTCCGCCTGGGATTTGGTCCAAACCACTTTTATCCGGTATTAGAGCTTCCCAGCAATGGCCCCAGAGCCGTCAACCCAGGAGAAAACGAGTAGAAGACCCCCAAACAGCCAAAGAGCAAAAGTACAAAAATGGGGACTTGGTCAGTTTTTCCCAAATTTCCCAAATCACTCTGCGCGCGCTCTGCAGCTAGGCCCTAACTCCCCTCTGCCACCATGGATTTGCTTCAAACCTCTTGCAAAGTAAAGTATATATAGCCAGCAGTGCGCCCAGACCCCGAAACCCACCCACAAACACCAGGAAGCCCCCCAAACAGGCCCCCGAAAACGCTACATTGAGCAAAATGTCAGAAATAGCCAAAAAAAAATCGGCCTGGATTTTGTCCCAACCACTTCTACCCGGTATTAGACCTTCCCAGGAATGCCACAAGACCCGCCAACCCACCCGCCAAGAAGCATAACACCCCCAAACAGGCCAAAAGCAAAATCTCATACTTGCAATATTTCTCGGCCTTCGGTCCAAACGCGCTGAGTAGCTAGGCCATAAGTCGGGGTTGCCACCACGGATTTCCTGAAAAGCAAATGCAATCAAGATTAGAGTGTCCCAGCAGTGCTCCCAGACCACGAAACTCACCCACAAACAGACGGAACCCCCCCTAAAAGCACCTCAAAGGCAAGCAAATCATCAAAAACACAAAAAAATTTCCGCCTGGGATTTGGTCCAAACCACTTTTATCCGGTATTAAAGCTTCCCAGCAATGGCCCCAGAGCCGTCAACCCAGGAGAAAACGAGTAGAAGACCCCCAAACAGCCAAAGAGGAAAAGTACAAAAATGGGGACTTTGTCAGTTTTTCCCAAATTTCCCAAATCACTCCGCGCGCGCTCTGCAGCTAGGCCCTAACTCCCCTCTGCCACCATGGATTTGCTTCAAACCTCTTGCAAAGTAAAGTATATATAGCCAGCAGTGCGCCCAGACCCCGAAACCCACCCACAAACACCAGGAAGCCCCCCAAACAGGCCCCCGAAAACGCTACATTGAGCAAAATGTCAGAAATAGCCAAAAAAAAATCGGCCTGGATTTTGTCCCAACCACTTCTACCCGGTATTAGACCTTCCCAGGAATGCCACAAGACCCGCCAACCCACCCGCCAAGAAGCATAACACCCCCAAACAGGCCAAAAGCAAAATCCCATACTTGCAATATTTCTCGGCCTTCGGTCCAAACGCGCTGCGTAGCTAGGCCATAAGTCGGGGTTGCCACCACGGATTTCCTGAAAAGCAAATGCAATCAAGATTAGAGTGTCCCAGCAGTGCTCCCAGACCACGAAACTCACCCACAAACAGACGGAACCCCCCCTAAAAGCACCTCAAAGGCAAGCAAGTCATCAAAAACACAAAAAATGTTCCGCCTGGGATTTGGTCCAAACCACTTTTATCCAGTATTAGAGCTTCCCAGCAATGGCCCCAGAGCCGTCAACCCAGGAGAAAACGAGTAGAAGACCCCCAAACAGCCAAAGAGCAAAAGTACAAAAATGGGGACTTTGTCAGTTTTTCCCAAATTTCCCAAATCACTCCGCGCGCGCTCTGCAGCTAGGCCCTAACTCCCCTCTGCCACCATGGATTTGCTTCAAACCTCTTGCAAAGTAAAGTATATATAGCCAGCAGTGCGCCCAGACCCCGAAACCCACCCACAAACACCAGGAAGCCCCCCAAACAGGCCCCCGAAAACGCTACATTGAGCAAAATGTCAGAAATAGCCCAAAAAAAATCGGCCTGGATTTTGTCCCAACCACTTCTACCCGGTATTAGACCTTCCCAGGAATGCCACAAGACCCGCCAACCCACCCGCCAAGAAGCATAACACCCCCAAACAGGCCAAAAGCAAAATCTCATACTTGCAATATTTCTCGGCCTTCGGTCCAAACGCGCTGCGTAGCTAGGCCATAAGTCGGGGTTGCCACCACGGATTTCCTGAAAAGCAAATGCAATCAAGATTAGAGTGTCCCAGCAGTGCTCCCAGACCACGAAACTCACCCACAAACAGACGGAACCCCCCCTAAAAGCACCTCAAAGGCAAGCAAGTCATCAAAAACACAAAAAAAATTCCGCCTGGGATTTGGTCCAAACCACTTTTATCCGGTATTAGAGCTTCCCAGCAATGGCCCCAGAGCCGTCAACCCAGGAGAAAACTAGTAGAAGACCCCCAAACAGCCAAAGAGCAAAAGTACAAAAATGGGGACTTTGTCAGTTTTTCCCAAATTTCCCAAATCACTCCGCCCGCGCTCTGCAGCTAGGCCCTAACTCCCCTCTGCCACCATGGATTTGCTTCAAACCTCTTGCAAAGTAAAGTATATATAGCCAGCAGTGCACCCAGACCCCGAAACCCACCCACAAACACCAGGAAGCCCCCCAAACAGGCCCCCGAAAATGCTACATTGAGCAAAATGTCAGAAATAGCCAAAAAAAATCGGCCTGGATTTTGTCCCAACCACTTCTACCCGGTATTAGACCTTCCCAGGAATGCCACAAGACCCGCCAACCCACCCGCCAAGAAGCATAACACCCCCAAACAGGCCAAAAGCAAAATCTCATACTTGCAATATTTCTCGGCCTTCGGTCCAAACGCGCTGCGTAGCTAGGCCATAAGTCGGGGTTGCCACCACGGATTTCCTGAAAAGCAAATGCAATCAAGATTAGAGTGTCCCAGCAGTTCTCCCAGACCACGAAACTCACCCACAAACAGACGGAACCCCCCCTAAAAGCACCTCAAAGGCAAGCAAGTCATCAAAAACACAAAAAAAATTCCGCCTGGGATTTGGTCCAAACCACTTTTATCCGGTATTAGAGCTTCCCAGCAATGGCCCCAGAGCTGTCAACCCAGGAGAAAACGAGTAGAAGACCCCCAAACAGCCAAAGAGCAAAAGTACAAAAATGGGGACTTTGTCAGTTTTTCCTAAATTTCCCAAATCACTCCGCGCGCGCTCTGCAGCTAGGCCCTAACTCCCCTCTGCCACCATAGATTTGCTTCAAACCTCTTGCAAAGTAAAGTATATATAGCCAGCAGTGCGCCCAGACCCCGAAACCCACCCACAAACACCAGGAAGCCCCCCAAACAGGCCCCCGAAAACGCTACATTGAGCAAAATGTCAGAAATAGCCAAAAAAAATCGGCCTGGATTTTGTCCCAACCACTTCTACCCGGTATTAGACCTTCCCAGGAATGCCACAAGACCCGCCAACCCACCCGCCAAGAAGCATAACACCCCCAAACAGGCCAAAAGCAAAATCTCATACTTGCAATATTTCTCGGCCTTCGGTCCAAACGCGCTGAGTAGCTAGGCCATAAGTCGGGGTTGCCACCACGGATTTCCTGAAAAGCAAATGCAATCAAGATTAGAGTGTCCCAGCAGTGCTCCCAGACCACGAAACTCACCCACAAACAGACGGAACCCCCCCTAAAAGCACCTCAAAGGCAAGCAGGTCATCAAAAACACAAAAAAATTCCGCCTGGGATTTGGTCCAAACCACTTTTATCCGGTATTAGAGCTTCCCAGCAATGGCCCCAGAGCCGTCAACCCAGGAGAAAACGAGTAGAAGACCCCCAAACAGCCAAAGAGCAAAAGTACAAAAATGGGGACTTTGTCAGTTTTTCCCAAATTTCCCAAATCACTCCGCGCGCGCTCTGCAGCTAGGCCCTAACTCCCCTCTGCCACCATGGATTTGCTTCAAACCTCTTGCAAAGTAAAGTATATATAGCCAGCAGTGCGCCCAGACCCCAAAACCCACCCACAAACACCAGGAAGCCCCCCAAACAGGCCCCCGAAAACGCTACATTGAGCAAAATGTCAGAAATAGCCCAAATAAAATCGGCCTGGATTTTGTCCCAACCACTTCTACCCGGTATTAGACCTTCCCAGGAATGCCACAAGACCCGCCAACCCACCCGCCAAGAAGCATAACACCCCCAAACAGGCCAAAAGCAAAATCTCATACTTGCAATATTTCTCGGCCTTCGGTCCAAACGCGCTGCGTAGCTAGGCCATAAGTCGGGGTTGCCACCACGGATTTCCTTAAAAGCAAATGCAATCAAGATTAGAGTGTCCCAGCAGTGCTCCCAGACCACGAAACTCACCCACAAACAGACGGAACCCCCCCTAAAAGCACCTCAAAGGCAAGCAAGTCATCAAAAACACAAAATATTTTCCGCCTGGGATTTGGTCCAAACCACTTTTATCCGGTATTAGAGCTTCCCAGCAATGGCCCCAGAGCCGTCAACCCAGGAGAAAACGAGTAGAAGACCCCCAAACAGCCAAAGAGCAAAAGTACAAAAATGGGGACTTTGTCAGTTTTTCCCAAATTTCCCAAATCACTCCGCGCGCGCTCTGCAGCTAGGCCCTAACTCCCCTCAGCCACCATGGATTTGCTTCAAACCTCTTGCAAAGTAAAGTATATATAGCCAGCAGTGCGCCCAGACCCCGAAACCCACCCACAAACACCAGGAAGCCCCCCAAACAGGCCCCCGAAAACGCTACATTGAGCAAAATGTCAAAAATAGCCAAAAAAAATCGGCCTGGATTTTGTCCCAACCACTTCTACCCGGTATTAGACCTTCCCAGGAATGCCACAAGACCCGCCAACCCACCCGCCAAGAAGCATAACACCCCCAAACAGGCCAAAAGCAAAATCTCATACTTGCAATATTTCTCGGCCTTCGGTCCAAACGCGCTGAGTAGCTAGGCCATAAGTCGGGGTTGCCACCACGGATTTCCTGAAAAGCAAATGCAATCAAGATTAGAGTGTCCCAGCAGTGCTCCCAGACCACGAAACTCACCCACAAACAGACGGAACCCCCCCTAAAAGCACCTCAAAGGCAAGCAGGTCATCAAAAACACAAAAAAATTCCGCCTGGGATTTGGTCCAAACCACTTTTATCCGGTATTAGAGCTTCCCAGCAATGGCCCCAGAGCCGTCAACCCAGGAGAAAACGAGTAGAAGACCCCCAAACAGCCAAAGAGCAAAAGTACAAAAATGGGGACTTTGTCAGTTTTTCCCAAATTTCCCAAATCACTCCGCGCGCGCTCTGCAGCTAGGCCCTAACTCCCCTCTGCCACCATGGATTTGCTTCAAACCTCTTGCAAAGTAAAGTATATATAGCCAGCAGTGCGCCCAGACCCCAAAACCCACCCACAAACACCAGGAAGCCCCCCAAACAGGCCCCCGAAAACGCTACATTGAGCAAAATGTCAGAAATAGCCCAAAAAAATCGGCCTGGATTTTGTCCCAACCACTTCTACCCGGTATTAGACCTTCCCAGGAATGCCACAAGACCCGCCAACCCACCCGCCAAGAAGCATAACACCCCCAAACAGGCCAAAAGCAAAATCTCATACTTGCAATATTTCTCGGCCTTCGGTCCAAACGCGCTGCGTAGCTAGGCCATAAGTCGGGGTTGCCACCACGGATTTCCTTAAAAGCAAATGCAATCAAGATTAGAGTGTCCCAGCAGTGCTCCCAGACCACGAAACTCACCCACAAACAGACGGAACCCCCCCTAAAAGCACCTCAAAGGCAAGCAAGTCATCAAAAACACAAAATATTTTCCGCCTGGGATTTGGTCCAAACCACTTTTATCCGGTATTAGAGCTTCCCAGCAATGGCCCCAGAGCCGTCAACCCAGGAGAAAACGAGTAGAAGACCCCCAAACAGCCAAAGAGCAAAAGTACAAAAATGGGGACTTTGTCAGTTTTTCCCAAATTTCCCAAATCACTCCGCGCGCGCTCTGCAGCTAGGCCCTAACTCCCCTCTGCCACCATGGATTTGCTTCAAACCTCTTGCAAAGTAAAGTATATATAGCCAGCAGTGCGCCCAGACCCCGAAACCCACCCACAAACACCAGGAAGCCCCCCAAACAGGCCCCCGAAAACGCTACATTGAGCAAAATGTCAGAAATAGCCAAAAAAAAATCGGCCTGGATTTTGTCCCAACCACTTCTACCCGGTATTAGACCTTCCCAGGAATGCCACAAGACCCGCCAACCCACCCGCCAAGAAGCATAACACCCCCAAACAGGCCAAAAGCAAAATCCCATACTTGCAATATTTCTCGGCCTTCGGTCCAAACGCGCTGCGTAGCTAGGCCATAAGTCGGGGTTGCCACCACGGATTTCCTGAAAAGCAAATGCAATCAAGATTAGAGTGTCCCAGCAGTGCTCCCAGACCACGAAACTCACCCACAAACAGACGGAACACCCCCTAAAAGCACCTCAAAGGCAAGCAAGTCATCAAAAACACAAAAAATGTTCCGCCTGGGATTTGGTCCAAACCACTTTTATCCAGTATTAGAGCTTCCCAGCAATGGCCCCAGAGCCGTCAACCCAGGAGAAAACGAGTAGAAGACCCCCAAACAGCCAAAGAGCAAAAGTACAAAAATGGGGACTTTGTCAGTTTTTCCCAAATTTCCCAAATCACTCCGCGGGCGCTCTGCAGCTAGGCCCTAACTCCCCTCTGCCACCATGGATTTGCTTCAAACCTCTTGCAAAGTAAAGTAGATATAGCCAGCAGTGCGCCCAGACCCCGAAACCCACCCACAAACACCAGGAAGCCCCCCAAACAGGCCCCCGAAAACGCTACATTGAGCAAAATGTCAGAAATAGCCAAAAAAAATCGGCCTGGATTTTGTCCCAACCACTTCTACCCGGTATTAGACCTTCCCAGGAATGCCACAAGACCCGCCAACCCACCCGCCAAGAAGCATAACACCCCCAAACAGGCCAAAAGCAAAATCTCATACTTGCAATATTTCTCGGCCTTCGGTCCAAACGCGCTGCGTAGCTAGGCCATAAGTCGGGGTTGCCACCACGGATTTCCTGAAAAGCAAATGCAATCAAGATTAGAGTGTCCCAGCAGTGCTCCCAGACCACAAAACTCACCCACAAACAGACGGAACCCCCCCTAAAAGCACCTCAAAGGCAAGCAAGTCATCAAAAACACAAAAAATTTTCCGCCTGGGATTTGGTCCAAACCACTTTTATCCGGTATTAGAGCTTCCCAGCAATGGCCCCAGAGCCGTCAATCCAGGAGAAAACGAGTAGAAGACCCCCAAACAGCCAAAGAGCAAAAGTACAAAAATGGAGACTTCGTCAGTTTTTCCCAAATTTCCCAAATCACTCCGCGCGCGCTCTGCAGCTAGGCCCTAACTCCCCTCTGCCACCATGGATTTGCTTCAAACCTCTTGCAAAGTAAAGTATATATAGCCAGCAGTGCGCCCAGACCCCGAAACCCACCCACAAACACCAGGAAGCCCCCCAAACAGGCCCCCGAAAACGCTACATTGAGCAAAATGTCAGAAATAGCCAAAAAAAAATCGGCCTGGATTTTGTTCCAACCACTTCTACCCGGTATTAGATTTTCCCAGGAATGCCACAAGACCCGCCAACCCACCCGCCAAGAAGCATAACACCCCCAAACAGGCCAAAAGCAAAATCTCATACTTGCAATATTTCTCGGCCTTCGGTCCAAACGCGCTGCGTAGCTAGGCCATAAGTCGGGGTTGCCACCATGGATTTCCTGAAAAGCAAATGCAATCAAGATTAGAGTGTCCCAGCAGTGCTCCCAGACCACGAAACTCACCCACAAACAGACGGAACCCCCCCTAAAAGCACCTCAAAGGCAAGCAAGTCATCAAAAACACAAAATATTTTCCGCCTGGGATTTGGTCCAAACCACTTTTATCCGGTATTAGAGCTTCCCAGCAATGGCCCCAGAGCCGTCAACCCAGGAGAAAACGAGTAGAAGACCCCCAAACAGCCAAAGAGCAAAAGTACAAAAATGGGGACTTTGTCAGTTTTTCCCAAATTTCCCAAATCACTCCGCGCGCGCTCTGCAGCTAGGCCCTAACTCCCCTCTGCCACCATGGATTTGCTTCAAACCTCTTGCAAAGTAAAGTATATATAGCCAGCAGTGCGCCCAGACCCCGAAACCCACCCACAAACACCAGGAAGCCCCCCAAACAGGCCCCTGAAAACGCTACATTGAGCAAAATGTCAGAAATAGCCCAAAAAAAATCGGCCTGGATTTTGTCCCAACCACTTCTACCCGGTATTAGACCTTCCCAGGAATGCCACAAGACCCGCCAACCCACCCGCCAAGAAGCATAACACCCCCAAACAGGCCAAAAGCAAAATCTCATACTTGCAATATTTCTCGGCCTTCGGTCCAAACGCGCTGCGTAGCTAGGCCATAAGTCGGGGTTGCCACCACGGATTTCCTGAAAAGCAAATGCAATCAAGATTAGAGTGTCCCAGCAGTGCTCCCAGACCCCGAAACTCACCCACAAACAGTCGGAACACCCCCTAAGAGCACCTCAAAGGCAAGCAAGTCAGCAAAAACACTAAAAAATGTGCGCCTCGGATTTGGTCCAAACCACTTTTATCCGGTATTAGAGCTTCCCAACAATGGTCCCAGAGCCGTCAACTCACCTGCAAAGAGGTAGAACAACACCCCCACAAGTGCTGAGTCTTTCTTCATTGGGCGTAAACCAGCCCTCTGGTTTGATGGAAATAGGAGTCTGGAGGAGGAGGATAGAGGAGCATGTTCTTCTGAACTTGTGAACCTGAGGAATGCAGACTGCGGCAACTTCAAATCAATTAGCAAACCAGTGAAGACAGTTCTGCTGATGGGCTTGTTTTTGTGATTATCTGATTAAAGTTTGAAATATATTAACTGTGCACAACAAAGAAAGACAGACACACAGGAATAAAAGTGAATAAGGACGAAAAAGAAAGTTATTGATTCGTTGTCTCATTTTCAGGGCTCAGTATCACGGTCCTGGAATGAGAATAAGGCTTCGTCATCATACTCTGCGAATTCAGGCAGGGTGAGCTCAGTGTTACCTGACAGAGTAGAAATTCCCTCATCTATGTTGCTGGCCACCTCGTCTTCATCCGGCGCGCTTTCTCGTACTCTGAAATCTGGTGGTATGAGGTGCTGATTCATCTTGATCATTGTTAACCTCTCCACATTTTTGGGCGAGAGGCGGCTCCGTTTGGGAGTTACAATACCACCAGCAGCACTGAAAACCCGTTCAGAAGACACGCTTGCGAGTGGGCAAGACAAGTAGTTTAAAGCCAGGTTGGTGAGCTGTGGCCACAATTCTTTTTTCCCATGCCAATACGCCAATGGGTCAGAATTAACATAGACCTCTGTTGAGTCATTCAGATAGCCCTTCACCATCGACTCAAGGTCCTCATCCAAGGTTCCTCCACTTTGCTTAGCTCTTGCTGTGCCTCTGACCTTTTGAGAACCAAACCCACGCAGAGCTAGCCAATCCTCTTCAGCCTCCAATGTTTCTGTTGTGTCTGGTGCAGATGATCCGGTTGCCGGTGTCTTTAACGGCTGAGAGGTCACTTGTGCCACAGCCACAGGTGCAGAAGTGGATTGTTTTGACTGGGGATGGCCTGCTGATGTACTGCCATTTCCTTCAATTTCCAGCCGTTCTCTTTCAAACCTCTTGGCTGACAAGGCTAGCCAATGTTTGTACTTTGGAACATGTTCATCATCAAAAGGAAAGAATGCTTGGCCTGCCAGCGCCTTTTTGTAGCGTGGATCCAGAATAGTAGCACAAATGTAATGCTCTTCTGAGTGGATCTTTTTAAGACGTTCATCACCTTGTAGGAGCTCTAATAATTTCTCAGCCAGAAGAAAAGAGTCTTGGTTTTTTACATCTTTTTCAAACACAGAACACACCTCCTTCAGTTGGTCCTCCAGCATGTACAACAATGGGATAGCTTTTCCCAAATTACAGTCCTCCTTGCTGACTGCACGCGTGAAGAACTCAAAAGGACGAAGCATGCGTGTCAGGCTTTGAACTATGTTCCATTGCGCCGCACCCATCCTCAGCTCCTCTGTACCCTCTGTAAGGAAATATTGATCGAGTTCCGTATACTGCTCATACAGACGCTCAAGCATGTAGAAGGTTGAGTTCCAACGTGTTACCACCTCGTGGATGAGTGCTTTCACTGGCATTTTACGTTGATATAGCAGGCTCCTCAGCTGCTTCCGGGCCTTAAAAGAATGGCTGAAATGCTTGCACATTTTTCGGCAGGTGTCCAATACGCTGTACGCTGCACTGCCTTTATTACCCAAGAATTTTTGGACAACCAGGTTTATACAGTGCGCCAAACACGGCACTCTGAAATAGTTACCGTCCCTCATGGCCTTAACTATATTGGCGCCATTGTCCGTGGAAACATAACCAACCTGGCGTTTTAGTGGGGACAGCCAGTTAAGGACCTTTGTGTTAAAGACATCCAAAATGTTTTCTGCTGTGTGACGTTTCTCCAAACCAAACATGGCTAGTGTTGCATGTTTCCGAGCAGCTTTAAAAACAATGTCCGTGTCAACACCTGTGTTTAGCTTTGCTTTAGCCCCTGAAAAAGAGACCCAGTGTGCAGTGATGCACATGTAATCAGCGCCTGCGCCACTGGTCCACATGTCTGTTGTCATATGTATAGTGTGAACAGCACTCTTCTGCAAAGCTGCCCCAATCACCTTCAGAACATCTTCATGTAGTGCTGGAACCGCAACTCGGGCAAAATAGAACCGGCTAGGAACCTTCCATTTAGGGCAGAGCGCTGCCACTAATTCTAGAAAACCAACCCCTTCTACAAAAGAAAAAAGGGAGAAGGTCCAGAGCTAGCATTTTAGCCAGCTTAGTGTTATACAGACGCGTCAGTGGGTGGTTGCGTTAATATTGCGCTTCTGTAAACAACATCTTTTTAATGTTGCCCTGGACCAAAGATTTACGGGATGATGATGATATCTTCGACCCAGTTACGCTCGCTGATGAACTTTTTCGCAATGGTGTATCACTCTCTCCCACACTCTTAGTGTGGCTCACATGGGGTGTGCTGCTGACAGGGGTACTGGGTGTAAGTGAAGGGTTTGACACGTCTTCTTCCTCCTCGTCATCATCAGATGAAACAGCATTACGTGCAATTCGGGCTTCCTTGATCGCCTGTAGGTGCGCAAACCATTTGACAGCGTGCTTTCTTTCAAGATGACCTCTCTGGCCTCCGGTACCATAGTTGGAACCCAACTTACCACGACTAACTCGAAGCTTACACATGCTACAAATGGCTACGGTTTCATTTTTTGGGCAAACACTAAAGAAGTCCCAAACTGCAGACTTGAAATGTCTTTGGGGGCCGGAGGAGGCGGCGATACTGGTAGTGGTGGTCCTGCTGCTAATGCCAGATGAAGTGGAGGATGTGGATTGCCGAACTTCAGTACGTTTTGCACTTTCACCACCACGAATTGAGGTCGAGGTGGATGTAGGTCCCTTCTTGCGAGTTAGAAATATGGAAGCGGTAGGTGTTGGTGTACTACTTAACTCCAAATCTAATGATTGTTGTGTTTCCATTTCCATTGCCTCCTCGTCGACATCATCATCACGCTCAGCAGCTTCTCGGGATAGGGTCAAAATGTCTCTTTGCTGCATGCCCGCTGGGGCTGCAGTGACCTTTGTGATGACTGGCTCGTCGTCATCGTGAGAGCTTCATCACCAGCAGTATCTGTCACTTCTTGTTGAGCCTCATCACACTCCATAGCTATGAGTTTTTCGACGACCTTCCTTTTACGCTTAGGTATCTTTGTCAGATCATGGTGTGCCTCACTCTCAGACCGCAGTGGTGGTTCCCAAGCTTGATCCGTATCATCAGAAGGAGGTGGGCTTGAAGAAGATGTAGACACCCCCCTTGATCTTTTCCTTGCTAGGGATGTGGAAGACAATGAATGATCATCAGGAGGAGTGGCTTCCAATGATACCTCAGCTTCATTGTCGATTTCCTGATGTGCCCCTACTTCGGGAGGAACAACTATTGTGGGCACTTGTGACCCTCCATGCACCTCTGCTTGCGCATCTCCTTTTGCTGCCTCTCCTTCCACATGTACTTGGGCGTGTACTTGCACATGGTGTTGTTGTTGCGGCTGTGGTTGTTCAACACTTGTCAGATGAGTTACAACAACCTGTGTTGATTCAGGGACATTGCTGCTACTTTCTTGCGATGAGCCAACATCACTGGTCGATGGTGATTGGAGAAGTACACTGACTGCCTCTGAAGCACTCAAGGGCTTTGACTTAAGTTGGCGTGGTGGTGGAGGCACTGAACCCAATGGAGCAGGGGTGCTGCTCCCAGCTTGGTCCCCAGCAGATCCTGCTGCTGCTGCAGGCGTACTTTTTTTTTTGCTCCCAAAAAACGTGGCGGTTGGCACACCAGCCTCCTTGGTAACTTGCTTCTTCTGCTCCTTACTAGCAACTTTCTTGCTAGAGGAGCTACGGAGAACTTTTTTTGGGGCCATCTTCTTCAGAGCAGGTCAGACAGCAGGCCGCAGTTGCACAAATTGTAGAGTTGTCTGAGGCCAGACGTGACGTCGCGTGACGTTATGCTGCACACACACACCGCTGCAGGACTTCTTCCTAGCACTGGTGGTTCTCTTGAGTCTTGTGCACCTAAAAACAATGGAAGACAGAGGAACATCAGTTCAGTTATACACCACAAAAAAATCGGGAAAAAAACAGAAAATTCAGCACAATCCCATTCCATCCATGCCCTCCATGATGTTTAAGTTCAAGACACCCCACAGAAAGACTAGGCCCATGCTAGACTCAAATACCCCTGGTGAAAAGGCCACAAGTACAGCCCCAAAAAACGAAAATCACTGAAAAATCCGCACAATCCCAATCCATCCATGCCCTCCATGATGTTTAAATTCAAGACAACCTACAGAAAGACTAGGCCCATGCTAGACTCAAATACCCCTGGTGAAAAGGCCACAAGAACAGCCCCAAAAAACGAAAATCACTGCAAAATCAGCACAATCCCATTCCATCCATGCCCTCCATGATGTTTAAGTTCAAGACAGCCCACAGAAAGACTAGGCCCATGCTAGACTCAAATACCCCTGGTGAAAAGGCCACAAGTACAGCCCCAAAAAACGAAAATCACTGAAAAATCAGCACAATCCCAATCCATCCATGCCCTCCATGATGTTTAAATTCAAGACAACCCACAGAAAGACTAGGCCCATGCAAGACTCACTACCCCTGGGCATAAAGGTTGAAAAGTAGGCAAAATGGTTGCAGGCCTAACAACAAAGCCTGCATTCAAAATGGCCACTTGCCTCCCAGCACATGGCCAGTGCCTGTAGCAGCACTCAAAATGGCCACCAACCACATGGCCTGTCCCTCCCCATGAACACCCCCAAAAATCGAAAAACACTGCAAAATCAGCACAATCCCATTCCATCCATGCCCTCCATGATGTTTAAGTTCAAGACAGCCCACAGAAAGACTAGGCCCATGCTAGACTCAAATACCCCTGGTGAAAAGGCCACAAGTACAGCCCCAAAAAACGAAAATCACTGAAAAATCAGCACAATCCCAATCCATCCATGCCCTCCATGATGTTTAAATTCAAGACAACCCACAGAAAGACTAGGCCCATGCAAGACTCACTACCCCTGGGCATAAAGGTTGAAAAGTAGGCAAAATTGTTGCAGGCCTAACAACAAAGCCTGCATTCAAAATGGCCACTTGCCTACCAGCACATGGCCAGTGCCTGTAGCAGCACTCAAAATGGCCACCAGCCACATGGCCTGTCCCTCCCCATGAACACCCCCAAAAATCGAAAAACACTGCAAAATCAGCACAATCCCATTCCATCCATGCCCTCCATGATGTTTAAGTTCAAGACTGCCCACAGAAAGACTAGGCCCATGCTAGACTCAAATACCCCTGGTGAAAAGGCCACAAGTACAGCCCCAAAAAACGAAAATCACTGAAAAATCAGCACAATCCCAATCCATCCATGCCCTCCATGATGTTTAAATTCAAGACAACCCACAGAAAGACTAGGCCCATGCAAGACTCACTACCCCTGGGCATAAAGGTTGAAAAGTAGGCAAAATGGTTGCAGGCCTAACAACAAAGCCTGCATTCAAAATGGCCACTTGCCTCCCAGCACATAGCCAGTGCCTGTAGCAGCACTCAAAATGGCCACCAGCCACATGGCCTGTCCCTCCTCATGAACACCCCCAAAAATCGAAAAACACTGCAAAATCAGCACAATCCCATTCCATCCATGCCCTCCATGATGTTTAAGTTCAAGACAGCCCACAGAAAGACTAGGCCCATGCTAGACTCAAATACCCCTGGTGAAAAGGCCACAAGTACAGCCCCAAAAAACGAAAATCACTGAAAAATCAGCACAATCCCAATCCATCCATGCCCTCCATGATGTTTAAATTCAAGACAACCCACAGAAAGACTAGGCCCATGCAAGACTCACTACCCCTGGGCATAAAGGTTGAAAAGTAGGCAAAATGGTTGCAGGCCTAACAACAAAGCCTGCATTCAAAATGGCCACTTGCCTCCCAGCACATGGCCAGTGCCTGTAGCAGCAGTCAAAATGGCCACCAGCCACATGGCCTGTCCCTCCCCATGAACACCCCCAAAAATCGAAAAACACTGCAAAATCAGCACAATCCCATTCCATCCATGCCCTCCATGATGTTTAAGTTCAAGACAGCCCACAGAAAGACTAGGCCCATGCTAGACTCAAATACCCCTGGTGAAAAGGCCACAAGTACAGCCCCAAAAAACGAAAATCACTGAAAAATCAGCACAATCCCAATCCATCCATGCCCTCCATGATGTTTAAATTCAAGACAACCCACAGAAAGACTAGGCCCATGCAAGACTCACTACCCCTGGGCATAAAGGTTGAAAAGTAGGCAAAATGGTTGCAGGCCTAACAACAAAGCCTGCATTCAAAATGGCCACTTGCCTCCCAGCACATGGCCAGTGCCTGTAGCAGCACTCAAAATGGCCACCAGCCACATGGCCTGTCCCTCCCCATGAACACCCCCAAAAATCGAAAAACACTGCAAAATCAGCACAATCCAATTCCATCCATGCCCTCCATGATGTTTAAGTTCAAGACAGCCCACAGAAAGACTAGGCCCATGCTAGACTCAAATATCCCTGGTGAAAAGGCCACAAGTACAGCCCCAAAAAACGAAAATCACTGAAAAATCAGCACAATCCCAATCCATCCATGCCCTCCATGATGTTTAAATTCAAGACAACACACAGAAAAACTAGGCCCATGCAAGACTCACTACCCCTGGGCATAAAGGTTGAAAAGTAGGCAAAATGGTTGCAGGCCTAACAACAAAGCCTGCATTCAAAATGGCCACTTGCCTCCCAGCACATGGCCAGTGCCTGTAGCAGCACTCAAAATGGCCACCAACCACATGGCCTGTCCCTCCCCATGAACACCCCCAAAAATCGAAAAACACTGCAAAATCAGCACAATCCCATTCCATCCATGCCCTCCATGATGTTTAAGTTCAAGACAGCCCACAGAAAGACTAGGCCCATGCTAGACTCAAATACCCCTGGTGAAAAGGCCACAAGTACAGCCCCAAAAAACGAAAATCACTGAAAAATCAGCACAATCCCAATCCATCCATGCCCTCCATGATGTTTAAATTCAAGACAACCCACAGAAAGACTAGGCCCATGCAAGACTCACTACCCCTGGGCATAAAGGTTGAAAAGTAGGCAAAATTGTTGCAGGCCTAACAACAAAGCCTGCATTCAAAATGGCCACTTGCCTACCAGCACATGGCCAGTGCCTGTAGCAGCACTCAAAATGGCCACCAGCCACATGGCCTGTCCCTCCCCATGAACACCCCCAAAAATCGAAAAACACTGCAAAATCAGCACAATCCCATTCCATCCATGCCCTCCATGATGTTTAAGTTCAAGACTGCCCACAGAAAGACTAGGCCCATGCTAGACTCAAATACCCCTGGTGAAAAGGCCACAAGTACAGCCCCAAAAAACGAAAATCACTGAAAAATCAGCACAATCCCAATCCATCCATGCCCTCCATGATGTTTAAATTCAAGACAACCCACAGAAAGACTAGGCCCATGCAAGACTCACTACCCCTGGGCATAAAGGTTGAAAAGTAGGCAAAATGGTTGCAGGCCTAACAACAAAGCCTGCATTCAAAATGGCCACTTGCCTCCCAGCACATAGCCAGTGCCTGTAGCAGCACTCAAAATGGCCACCAGCCACATGGCCTGTCCCTCCTCATGAACACCCCCAAAAATCGAAAAACACTGCAAAATCAGCACAATCCCATTCCATCCATGCCCTCCATGATGTTTAAGTTCAAGACAGCCCACAGAAAGACTAGGCCCATGCTAGACTCAAATACCCCTGGTGAAAAGGCCACAAGTACAGCCCCAAAAAACGAAAATCACTGAAAAATCAGCACAATCCCAATCCATCCATGCCCTCCATGATGTTTAAATTCAAGACAACCCACAGAAAGACTAGGCCCATGCAAGACTCACTACCCCTGGGCATAAAGGTTGAAAAGTAGGCAAAATGGTTGCAGGCCTAACAACAAAGCCTGCATTCAAAATGGCCACTTGCCTCCCAGCACATGGCCAGTGCCTGTAGCAGCACTCAAAATGGCCACCAGCCACATGGCCTGTCCCTCCTCATGAACACCCCCAAAAATCGAAAAACACTGCAAAATCAGCACAATCCCATTCCATCCATGCCCTCCATGATGTTTAAGTTCAAGACAGCCCACAGAAAGACTAGGCCCATGCTAGACTCAAATACCCCTGGTGAAAAGGCCACAAGTACAGCCCCAAAAAACGAAAATCACTGAAAAATCAGCACAATCCCATTCCATCCATGCCCTCCATGATGTTTAAGTTCAAGACAGCCCACAGAAAGACTAGGCCCATGCTAGACTCAAATACCACTGGTGAAAAGGCCACAAGTACAGCCCCAAAAAACGAAAATCACTGAAAAATCAGCACAATCCCAATCCATCCATGCCCTCCATGATGCTTAAGTTCAAGACAACCCACAGAAAGACTCAGTCCACCCACCACTGAGTACCCCTGGGCAAAAGGCCCCAAAACAGCCCAAAAATCGAAAATTCCAAAATTTTAGTTGCAGCAACTGTAATGCCCCAAACAAACTTACTTGTAAAATTTCTAATCCAACAGTGATCCAAAGAAAGTCAAAAAGGCCTCAAATCCAAATATCCAGCAGCATCCACAAAAAGTAATCCTTCCAGCTCCAGATCCAAATGAAAAGTGACCAGGAGATGGACAAAGCACTGGGAGGAGCCTGCTGGACAGGAACAGGAAGTTGAAGACTGTGGGGCACTTCCTTCCTCCCACCCCCCTCCCCCCTCCCCAAAATGGACTCCTCGCTAAAAAAGTGCAGGCAAATGTCAACCTAAGGAGTTATTCAGATAAAAATCATCATTTCAAGAAGGTTTATGCTGCTTGCTGGTGGATTTCTTGTGCAGAATTGCAAATGTTATATTTTCGCGTGTGCGAGATTATTGCTGCTCGCCGCATCTCAAATCTCGCAATTGCGAAGTACCGCGAGAAGTGATCTCGCCGTACTCGCGTTGACAAACTCTCGCTGTGCAAGTTGGCAAGCCGCGATGACGTTATCGCGCTCGCCAAATTCCCGCGGGATCACACAGCAAGATCCAAAATGGCGCAGCACTCGCAAAATATCGAGAAAAACAACTCGGCAAACGATGATAAGCGCCGCGCGCCGCAAAAATTGTATCACCAACGACGCGAGCCGCAAAAAAAATCCGCTGCGTGCGAATTTGCGGATTTTGCGGGAAATTCGCAAATCTCGCGGATTGCGAATTTCCCAAAAATCCGCAAAATCCGCGAGCGTAACGGATTTTCCGCCCATGCTTGGTTTTCTTCAACTTCTGGTGGATCGCCACAGATGCTGCTTCTCCCTTTATGTTGGCTAATAATATAGCCGAGACCTGCTTGAAGTCTTTCAGTAATTTCATACCAAGAGTTAAAGCAGGTTCTGGACCGTATTCATTTTGAATCTGTTTTAGCACTTCTGGTATTACCGCCATGGACGGAACACCATGTGTTTTTGTGTAAATGGAAGCAAAGACTGTACCCCAAGTGTCGCAGTCCTCCACGTGTGGTGCGATTCCCATAGGAAGGCAGATGGTCAAGATTCTGTGTTTCTCAATAGGGGTAGTATCCGGAAATACTGCCTCTATTTGAGTGATTTTCTGTGCTAACCAGAAAGGAATTTGTTCCCGTTTTACGGGTGTTTTACCAAGACATGATTGTATGTTCTGTGGTGTAATTTTATTAGTGTTCCCCTGATGAGGGGTCAGCTGTGGTACATTAACAGCTGGTTGGCTGTTGCAGTCCGCATTACATATTGCACTAATTGCCTATGTATTTTTATAAGTGTTTTTAGCTGTACTAACAGCTCTTCCTTTGACATTTTTGCAATGTCGGGATGTGGTGTGTAGCTGGCTAGAACCGGCCACGTTGCTCCTGGTCTACCTAGTGGACCGAGCCTGGTAATATGATCATTATGTTTTAGGGCGCCATTAAACCAGAGCAGGTGCTCTTGGAATTTTAGTGGGATTTCAGTCTCCTCGAAAGGAGCGTACTCTTCTGGTGGTTTCTCTATTTTGTAATAGTGAAACTCTTTTGTTCTAGCGTTTGCCGCTGGAAAGTTTATCCATGAATAGAATACCTCTGTCTGCCGATATTCGTGTGCCTCTATCACGAAAATTACTGTACCACCTTGTGGTGTCAGTCCGTTTTCTATAAGTTTTAACGTTATAGATTTTCTTAAATGCGCCGGGATGATTATTGCACCCGGTACCATGTCGTCGGGACCCTGCTGAGTCGCATCTGCTGCGGCCCCAGTGGTTCCGTTTTCTCCTGGCATTGTATAAATGCAAGGTTTGCAGAGTAGGTCTCCAAGGAGACAAAGATTAGGTGCACAATATTATGGAACACTGTATCCTTCAACGTTGAATAAACCAGAGCTTTACATAGGAATCTCTTCCTACTGAGTTCGGGCAGATTTTAACCTTTCACCCACTCCAGCCGTCTATTGGAGTATTTACGGGAGAAAGGGGTCTGTGTGAAAAATGCACGACTGAGTTACTCTAACGTCTTGCGTTAGTTTATCGCCTTACCAAACGTTTGGGCGCCATGTAGTGTAGATCCTATTTTCCCAATAGGCCCTGCGCATTGGAATAACATAAACAGTAGTATCGACGTAGAAGTGCGGATCTTCCAGGCCTCCACTGACTATGTTAAACTTAATTGGGGTTGTTACCAACTAGCTCAGAGGTCACTGGAAACTTTCTTGACTGAATACGAAGTGATCAGCTTCCCTGGCACAGCCAAGAAGGGATTCAGTTTTCCAACAACTGTGCAACATGACAACTTTGCTCCTCAGATCAAGAGTCAATCTCTAGGGTCATGTGAAACAATAGACAGTTATTTTACTCAGTCAGTGGTTGTGCAGTTTACTTTCACAATATGTAGAGAATAGAGAGACGGGCGTTTGTCAATAAAGGGTAACATTTATTGAACAGTCTTTCTTCTCGTACAAGAGAAATGAATTGCCACAATTGCAAGACTTGTTATTATAAAAAGTACGTACAGTAAGATAAGTATTGCGAAATAATATTGTAAAAGCATTGATATGGTTTCTTAGCCATACAATGATTTAAAATGAATAAAACATATATACATTCATATATACATTAGGCTAAAATACTCAACTGGTGCTTCTAACTACGCCTACCCCAGTGTACCTGACCTAAGCCTAATACTTGGGAGGGGAGTAAGTAAGTAGCTTTAGTTTAAGTTGGTTTTGCCAAGGTTTGCTTCAAGAATTCTCTCTAAGGGTTTAGTAAACACCATACCTCTGGAATAGAATGATGGAGGTCTGGTATCTCCTTCAGGGGGTCGATATCCCAGTCACCCGCAAGGGTAGACTAGAAACGCCGGAGCTGGATTTCTCTGCAGGAGAAAGACAGCGTCTCTTCTCAGCGCGTCGAGAAGGAGGAGGAGGAGGGGCAGCGTCCGCGGGCAGCTTGCATCTGCTGGGCTCTTGCAGGGGACGGCTGTTCAGCTCCTAAGTTCACCACACCATAGTTCGCTAGTTAGCAGCGATAGCAGTAGCGATAGCAGCTATGGTATCATCAGCATGACAGCTTCTTCAGCAGCAGCGAGACAGCTGGCAGCTTCAGCAACACAACAGCAAACAGCAGCGTTTGCTTAAGGCAACGTTGGTAATATTTATACCTGAAAGGTGCCTTGTTTGACGTAAGTTTTTGGACATAAGACGTCAATAAAGATGTCACTAGGAAGTGATCGTCTATCAGTGCTCATTAGAGTTCTATTACTAATCAAAACACAGCAAGCGGGGATTTCCAGGTTTGCTGAGTTTTTATCTTGTTGAAGAACTCGGAGTGTTAATCTAGGAATCTCAGATAGTAACTTCTGCTATGTCATTGCACTAATTGGTTGCAAAGGAAGTGGCAGAGAAAGCTATTCTGAAATGTGGCTCTGTTCGTGTGAGGCCAGAGACGAGTTTCTGAATATTGCACTTGAACGTTATGCCAATATAGGGAATAAATGGATTTATAGCCGAATAGGGGCATAAGGTCACAGTATCGATCAGGGTCCTAGATTAGAACGCAACAACAGGTTCAGGTTCCCCTGAC